>NC_030440.2:6260788-6268288 GCF_001660625.3 Ictalurus punctatus
GCTTTATTAAAAACAGACTGCAATTTGTATTATGCAGGAAAAAAATTACAGACAGTCCTATTAAATCCAGCTTCGAATTGTTGTCTGTCATAGAATATTTACGGCCGCTATTCATTTAGGGGGGGAAAAATATTAAATTGCATGTTTATGAACAAAAGGAGAAAAGCTGTTCTAAATAGACAACGATTGGGAAAATGTTCAGACGGAATCATGTATCATGACTTTTTTTTCCTCTCTCTCTTTTTAAGAAACTTGAAAATAAAATGAAGGACCGGCTACGTGAACTGTCCAGAAACACTCTTTTGCTCAACCCTGAAAGTTTACTAACGCATAAATTAAGGCAGTGGTATGCACATATTATGCACACGTATGCACCCGATCCAGAGATCCAGGGTGAGGTGCCAAATATTTACAGCTGTCTTAAATCACAAAGCATCCTTAAGGTCTTAGAAAAGGTATTTTCCACATCACTAGCATTGTGTGCGTCAATGTCCAAAAACAGGCCAAAGAAGCAGCTTTTATAATGTGGATACATCATAATCATTGCGCCCAAAAGATGCATTACAGAGGCTTATAGAAAAAGCTTCGCGTCCAATCCAGCAATATTTATTGCAGCTAGCAGTCATTTTCTCATGTCTCAGGGATGCAACCCATTTTTTCCCCCGAGGAACAAGATGGACTGGTAGAGTTTATAGGCTCAGCATGCGTTCCACTAAATTACAATCTCCAGATGGACATACTCCACCTTGTGGCAGTCAAATAAACAGCAGCTGGAATATTCACGCAACATTCATACTGATTGCACACAGTACTAGCAACTTCATTTTAAAGAAACCCCCCCCCCCCCCCCCCCCCCCCCCACACACACACACACACACACAGTGACTTCAATAGACATTATCAGAGTAACATAACAGTCCACTTCATCCATTGCAACCACAATGTGGAGTTAACAGTGCTTTATTACTAGAACATGTAAATCGATACAGAGAAGCACAATTCGTAACGTCCTCTAATACAAGACGACGATGCAGGTTCTGCGACACAGTTAATAGAAAACAAATCTATTCCGTAAACAATTATAATTCATTTTCACACTGACCCTTAATGAGATCACACCGGTTTCAGAAATACCCGAGATAAATGAATGAGTGGCTGAAAAATGTTGAAAAATATAATGTATTATAGTTACTCCGATGTTCTTAGGTTTGCACACAAATATTAGCATATGCATCAAATAACCGGAGACCACCTGCCCCTACTGATCTGCACTGTCCCGTGTGTAATGCTGAAAAGGTTTGTTAAAAGGAAGCCTTTAATACCAAGCTTTCCTTCATCCTCGTTCTCGTGAATAATGTCTCTTCATTGGAACAAACTCCTAACTTATCATTAACACAGATTTCTAAAGACATACTACATTCATTTATAAAGCAACATACATTATTAATAATAGCAGAAATTTGTGATTAACTGAATTAAAAGCCTAACAGATAGTTTTACAGCATTCTATTGATTAGTAATTGTTCTCACCAAAACAGCTGAAAAGCAGGCCAAGGTTATCAAAACGGGTTAGTATAATCAAGTGTTAGTTTAAGACTGGAAAACTTCCAAGATAAGAATAATATAATATATGCAGAGTCTGCTGGACAGACATTGTGAATAGTAGATAATAGCTAGACGAGATATATATATGTATATATGTATATATATATATATATATATATATATGTCATATGTCCAGTCATCCAGTGAGGTCTGAATGTTTTAAAAACTAAATGCAGGTGTGAACAATTCACACAGGTGTCCACTGGGCACAAAAAACTAATCAAAATGATGTCAAAATCCTTGATTTTTTTCACTGCCAAATTGGAAAGTGATTATCCCAAAAAGTCTGGACATCACATTTGCTCGCCCCTGAAAATGACTGCAAAATCAAATAAAACGAAATTACAAGGAGATAGAAAACGGCAAATCGTGGAGGGGTGCCATATGTTTTACTCTGAGATATAGCAACATTACTCTCCAAGTTTTCCTCAGGTCCACTGCAAGTGCAAAAATGATTAATCGATGTCCTGAAGCCCATCTGGCACTATCCAATTACACTATCTGAAATATTCTTCTCAATCTAATGAGCCCCCATTGGCTGAGAACTTAAAAAAAAAAAAAAAAAAGTTTAGTTACCCTACAACAACAATGCAAATATGTTTTCCACAGAATTACAGTCCAATCTGCTCTTGCTGTGTGAGCCTTTCACACAAAACCAAAGACCTGAATCCCTTCAATCAATGTGCTAAACAGCAAATCATGCAGTGATGCCTTAAACCCAATAAGATGTCCCCCCGGTCTGTAGACTGCCTTCTCTATGTGACTAAATCAAATGCATACCAAGCTTACTTCTTACACCCTCGTTGCTGTGGTGTCATCCTGCGAGTCCCCTCACGCCTCAGGATAGCTCTGTCCTGACTGTGTGGAACTGGCTGGTGAGCCATCCTGCTCCGCAGGGGAGTCAGTGAGAGTGTGTGTAATGAGGAGGCCGTGTGCTGCTGCTCTGAGCAGCTGTGCACTTTTATGGACACAGTTCTTGTCTGGAGGGTGCCTTTTATAAGGACTGATTAGCCCTCAGCAACAGGGCTGGAGGATGAGCTTCAAAGTGGTGCCATACAGATGGCTAACGGCACAAGTCCAAAAAAAAATGGCCTTATAATATTTCATTGTGTCCTCAGAAACACAGTAATGCTAATAATCATAAGAATACGATACACTGATCTAAACAGACTCCGCACAACATACTGTTACAAAGAATTCTGAAAATAAAATGTAAAGGGGCTTTTGATTGTCTTCTAGTTGAGCAGATTAAAAGAGTATCCCCACACATCCAATCTATATGTGTCAAAACCCAAGTTGCCAAAGCTACAGGGGTCCAAAGCTACAAGGGGGAGTGGGGGGGATTTGGGTGGGAGGGGAGTGGGGGGTTTCCTAGGTTAAAGTGTAAGAATTTTACAACACATGCCACGGTGTTGGGTGCTGGGATTTGAACTCGCAACCTTCCGATAAGTAGTCGGTCTTAACCACCGAGCTACCACTGCCTTTGAGATTTTAAGATTTTATCATCTTGGCTTTTGATCACATCTTTTGTCTCTAAACCTAGAGTTTAAAAAAAAAACAAAAAAAAACACATAACCAGCCGGCCATTTTGGCTGTAATACCTAAACGTCGTCTCAGCTGGTGGTGTGCATTTTTATGTACTCACTGTTGTGTTGCTTTTCCACCACATCAGCCTGAGCGGTGCTGCCAGTGGTCTCGTCTGGACCAACAGGCCTTCTACTTGTTACAGATGTTGGAGTGGCAGCTGGCTGCTGCGGCATCTGGAACTCTGGGGGGGGGGGGGGTCAAATGGCAGCACTTACTACAGAAACACTGACGACAGGGCAATGACGACAGAAGAGCCGCAAGGTGTAAGCTTGTGGCCGAGTGTATCTTTACACATTAGCGGGTGAATAAAGTATTGGCGTGAGATAAAGGGACAGGAAGTAACTATGAAGACACGTCCTTTCTTGACTCGTTCAAGCCTTTGTGCTTTTTGCTGATAGAGAGGGCTCTACTTACCTTAATACAACACTGAATTAATAGACTGTAAATGAAATGAGATGCACTATAGTCACTCTACAGAACTGATACCTTTAACATCTCCAGTGCACCACATAAAATATTCACCAGAATTCAATCTATAGCCTGCAAAATTCATTCAGCTCTATAGAGTGCAAATGAAGCGAAATTGAAGAGACCTAGAGGAGACTATTAGGCGGTTTGTCTTGGTTTACAGTCAGAATTATGAGTGAGAAGACTCTGATTATAGGGAATACCTTACAATTACACTGGTTTATCTGGCCCTCAAGGTGCAAAGCAAATTTCTTATATTTCTTTCTCTCCTTGTGATGAATGAGCTAAAGAGAAGAGGCAGCTGCCTGCTGCTAATGCTATGACTATCACAATTGAAGATATTGCAATGAAAATATTATCTATCTAAATAAAGATCGACCTGACTGCAATGAATAATGACAAAGTTATGTTCAACTAAGTTTCAGGAAATGTAAAAAATAAAGTAATGGAAAAAGACAGGAAGGGGAGAAGGGTCGAAATTTGCATAATAAATAGATTTATCTTAATGAACTGAACAGTGAAACAAACTTTCAGTCAGACAAGCGACTAACGCAGCTAGGTAACTCACCTCTTTTCCTTCGAGACTCTTTAATCTCCTCACACGTGCGGTCAAACTCTGGGTCCAGCTCGGAGGCAATCATCGCATGTGCCGTGTCCTTCAGACTGCAAGCCCTATGCCGAATGATCTTATCTGTGAAGAAACGATTCAACATCCCATTAGTCCTTAAATACAAACAGAACAATTAGAATACTAGCATGTCCGCTAAACATGAGGTTTGTACCATCTTTCTAGAAGCAATTCATGTAATCTACAAATAGAACCAGAAACCTTTAATCTCATTGCATCAAAATACAAAACTGCATTTCAGAAACTGCTCAGCGGGGCCACAATACATGCACACACATAAACCACACCATCACATCCCGTACATAAATGCAGCAGTTAAAATAACAAAGAGCAAGTTTTAAGGGTTTCAAACAGTTATTACAGTCCACAGTAAGTGTCGTATATAAATAGTGCAAATAGTCCTTAGTTTAAAGACTGGATGACGTTTGGATAGAAACCGCTCAGGAATCTGGCAGTGCGCGTTTTAATTGTCGTGTATCACCTTCCCGAGGGTGGGAGGGCAAACAGGTAGTGAGCGGGGTAATGAAGAGTCCTTAACAAATGTTTTTTGCTCTGGATAGGTAGCTGGTGTTTGTAATGTCTTGTGAGAGGAGAGGGCAGCCAATGATGTTCTGCGCTGTGTTGTTGACCCTCTGTAGAGATTTTTTTGTCAGCCACTGAGCAGCCCCCATACCACACTGTGAGGCAGTATGTTAAAACACTCTCTATAGCAGAGTGATAGATGGCCACCAGTAGCTTAGAACACATGGTGTTTCTTTAGGACTCGCAGGAAGTGCAGGCGCTGCTGTGTCTTTTTAATCTAGTTTCAAGTCCCAGTGAAGTGCCTTGAAAAGCGCAACGTTATTCGATGTGTTGTCCAAATCTCCACTGAAACACGAAGTCAGTGTGGCACAGAGTGGCTCCTCCCCCCTTTTTAAATATCCAATAGCTTTTAGGCAAGGTGATCTTCACAACGTTGAGGGCGGGACACTTCAGATTCTACAGAGCATTTGATTGTACAGAAAATCTGATGAGAAGCTAAAGTGCAGAATGAGGTCATCAAAACTGTTGATCCCTACTGGTGGAAGACAGAGAGACTGTAAATTTTGAATGCATACATCTTCTAAATGCGTATTCTGCCACTGTTTAGAAGCGCTCTAGCTTATAGATACCCTTGAGAACATATTCGTACTAAACGTCACAAAAGTTCCATTTTGATTTCATGGGGATTTCAAGCTGTGTTTCCGAGGCACAGCTATAAAATACAAGAAACCTGACTGGAAGAGTCAAGAGTTTACATTGAAAATAAGACTTTTCAGGTCATCACCAGTGAGTTAGAGTCATTACCCAATACTCTTCAACTAAACTTCTTTTTAAAGTTCTTCTTTTTAAGGTTACATACTATTTTAATCTGTAACACTCAGATTTATTACACACTACACTTATTGTAGTTACACTTCAGGTAAAGCATAGCTGGAGGTCAGGAAGAATAAGGTCCTCTAACTCCAAAAGCTCAGTGTAGAACAAGCAAAGCTAGCAAGCTTGTAGGAACGTGAAACAAGGCTTAAAAAAAAAAAAAATTGTTGGAGAAGGTAAATCATTAAGGCTTAGGTAAAATATGCAGACGAAAATAAAAACATTCATACAGGTTTACAGTATAGCATTATCCACAATTTCTATAAATTGTATCACGCACCTTTAGGCCTAACCCTATATAAATTGAAAACTATCTGTTGTTTAATTGACTGTTTTAGAGTAGTCTTTATGAGGTATTGCAATAATAAGGTTTACGTCACAGTTAACACTACAGACAAGTAATTTGATCCAAGTTATCACAGTAGATATCCAACCAGCTTTTGTAAAGTTATCTTATGAATGTGGCTATTATATTTAAAATCTGATGCTTGTACCTAATCAAGGGGCAAAAATGCTCAGGCTAATGCTATTAAGATATTGATGTCTGCCAGACAGACTGGATTAACTTCCTCCCAGCTGCTGCGTGAGAATAACTATCTCCAGTACTGCCATGGTCTATATAACAGAGTCATCACGACCGAGCCGTAATTCTGTTCAAGGCGATCAGCTGAATGTAGAAAGGTCTAAGACAGTTACATGAAAATGTAAAGAAACCATGTTTGTACAGTAGGTTTCCTCTCACCTCCTAGATTAAATAAGATTGTCTAATAGTAGAAGTGTCTTCCGCTTGATTTTAACAGTCAGCTATCTATAAGAGTTAATGAAAGTATATCTGATTAATGAATGACTGAGCAGGGAGAATTTTTTTTTAAACCCCAACTTGTCTAAATTCTCTACATCCTAGTTACCAAAAAAAACATGTGAACACATCTGTTACATACTCCAAAATGTCGTGTTTCTCTACAATAAATGCAACCTATTTTTCCATTCCTTTCATTGCCAGTTTTGTTCAGGTAAAAATTTAAAAAAAAATTTAAATATAGAAACGCACATTTGGCTTGAGTAAAGACAAACAGTATGAATGCTAGCATAAAATTATGATGATTGGACCACAGACTTGAAAGGCAGGAAAAAATAAGTAATGAATATTCGGTTAATCACAGAGAGGGGAAAAATAACTTGTAATTAATATGGCGTAATCAAATCTTTTTCCCCTGGAAATTAAACTTTGCTTCTGCCAATGGCGCACATGTCTATGTTTGCAGATCTAATACAGTGAATTAATGAACAGAAATATTAAATGCACAGCCCTGAATGTCAGCTCGGCATGCTCAGACATCTGTTAAAATATAAATCGCTTTATAACTTGGATGAACTCCTTGAACTAACAAACTTTGTTTGATCACGGGGAGTTTGGACTTTTTTGTTACTAAACTAGTGAATGAAAACAGAAATGAATGTCCCGTGCAAAAGCAGCATCAGACATAAAATGAAAAGTTCCAGTTCCAATGCAAGGCATCAGATGGCCTTAATCTGCCAAGCTAAAATACCAGCTGTTCGCACATCAGTGCGCACCTTCAGCTTATGCGCCACAATAGTGCTGCTCTCTACATCAAAATACCGGCAGGCTTTTATCATTCATATTTACTCGACAATTTGCTGTGGACCTACAGCTACACAAAGACCCAAACAGACAATCTGAATTCAAATGCTGGCGCCTACAAAGGGTAATCGGATATAAATTATAAAATGTCCTGATGCAATCTGTTAAGTCATAGAGCATACAAACTCTATCTGAACTTAAAAGGCATTTTCAC
>NC_030440.2:6273288-6350788 GCF_001660625.3 Ictalurus punctatus
GACAGTGGACAAATCCATAGGCTCTCTGATGACCTCAAGATAATCTGATACCTAAAAAAGGTGTATAGATAATATTTATGCCTGTAGAAATAGAGTGCTTTGAGATGTTGCCTGCCAGTGATGCCTGTCATGATTATTACACTATATTAATCCTGTGCATTGCCCATTTCATACGAGTATCACTAGTTTAGTAGTAGTCTAGTAAGTCAAAGTGAATATACTTATTAATCAGGAAGACTTTACTCCCCTCAATCTAAGGTTTTTTTTTTTTTAAATCAGTTCTGAAACGTTTTCAAGAAACACTACATGAGTAACTGCTGTGACTATGAAAAACTACAGTACATGTACGCAGCTGAGCAGCTTGACTAGCCCCACCTCCTCGATATCCACAGGCTTGCTAAAGATGTGGAAGCGCTTGTCGGTGGCCAGCCGCCTGGTGACGTCCCTGAGAAAGAGGCGGAGCTCGCGCAGGGTGTTCTCCTCCTGCTCCTCAAGTCGCTTCTGCTCCTCTGGAGAAAGCTGCCGAGGGTCAGGGTCTTCCACCAGGGGCAGCACCTCAAGATCGCACGCTGAAGACACACACACACACACACACACACGCACAACTTAATTCCACTTTATGCACAATATCAGAGAGCATGACATTTTAAGAACACACCTCAAACAGAAAACTTCTGAGTCACATTCTCATAATGTTTCAATTCTAAATGAATCTGAATGCTCCGTTTCGGCTGCACCATTAAAATGCCAGAAAACCCTTAACCTTTGTGAGGAAAGCGAGCTTATTTGTCTGATTTGAATTGTAATTGTTAAGCATAAATAGTACTGAAAAGTTTATAGTTAGAATTTCCATGACACTTACCAGGATATAGGCTATTTTCTCTTTAATACAGTTTGAATCTGCTTATTTCTCTTTATTAAAAAAACCCTACTTTATAAAGGGCAAGCTAAAACTATTTTAAGTATACATTTCAATGGTCCTAAGGTACAGAATAAGCCCAAAATAATGTTTCTAGGATTCATTCTTGAAAGTAAAAAACAAACAAACAAACAACAAAAAAATTAATTTTCACACTTTATTAACACTACTGACAGTAAAGCAAATTTACCAGCAACGTACAATATTTCGGGTATTTCACCTAAGCCTGCTAACTGCTGATGCAACAAAGTGCAAATCTCAGAAATTTAGAAACTCAGCATCTCCAATATATATTTTGCCAGAGGATAGAAACTTCACCCAAGCATAGTAATACTAATCGCACTGCTACTCAGCGGGAAACTATACAGCAAGAACGGAGAGCATTGTGATTGTAAAAGCTACAACCGAACTTTTTCGTATCCCTACAGATGTAGAGGCAGAAACTGATTTGAAGCTTTTGAACTCCAAAGTCAGACTTCTCTGCGCAGAGATAACTTGCGAAATAACTTGCGAGACCTGAACTGAAGCCCAATTTAAAGTGATCAAAGGGTAAACACACTGACACGTGTAACTCTACTGAAGCGACATGGCTGAAAGGAAAAATTGCTGATGCTCAACTTGGGAATCTTCTCGCAGCCAGAGGGAACAGCTAGCAGGCCATGGGCAGAGTCTCTGCTCAGATGCCTGCTCAACAACCTCAGCGTCAGGAATGTGTGTCGAGAAGCCAGAAAGCAAGCCATGCTAACAAGAAGTGTAACTATTACTGAAGTTTCGATGTCTTTCTAACCTCAACAAGATGGGTGCTGACAGTAGGAAGTAGGGCAGCTTTGGCTCACATCAGTGAGTCTTCATGTTTATATTACCATTTTAAAGCCCACGCTCTCATTACACCCACTATAGTGAAAGAAAGCAGAGAGTTTCCTGCGCACATGCACGTGTGTGTCTAATTAGCCACGTGTTTGCGGGATTCTTGCCGGCGTAAACACCACTCACTGACCGTCAGCGTCTTAAACTTACCTGGAAGCCAAACTAAGCCCCAAACACACGATTTTAAAGTCTTTCAGCAATCTTCCAGCTCTTCCTGAAGTTTCTGACTTAAAGCAAACGTAATGTTTAGTTACAAGTGGATTTTACAAAACATCTGGGGGTTGACCTTGAATACGAGTTGAGGACTAGGGCATATTTCTTTCACCGCACTGTCAAAACACGACTTTATGCTGGTTCTCCTTACACAAACACACTTGTCTAACCGTGAGAGAAAATCTGGCCTCGTAAATGTATCGATTTAGAGGCTGGGTAGTGGGCTATAAAGGAGAAGCCAGAGAAAAACCGTGGGGATTTTTCAATTCAGTGTATATTGCAGTAGGGATAATGTACAAAGGCAACTGATGTGTTTTAATACACATCACATCAGTTCTTGCACATCATCTTTGTTTCACTTTCAAAGTTTGTTTTCCTGAATGCAGCACACACAGCCCAGGAGTACGCTTCGGCGTACTGCATGCTGAATAAACAATTTTATACCATGGTCTGTCTGAATACTCGATTCTGATTGGCTGGAAGGTGTGTGTGCAAACTGTGTAATGCACAAGTAGTTCCAGTCCGTTTAATCGTCGTTCTAAATGAACACGCTGCTTATAAACTGTAACCACAGTAACACAGTTACAGGTGCATACAGTAGTTAAACTCACAGCTTCATTATTAGTAGAGACACGGCAAAGATGAATGTAATTCACACCTATTCATACCTCCAGTAACTATTTATTATAATCCATCCAAATAAACGGAATCTCATCGCACTACTTTATCTCTGTGTATGATTAAGAGCGGGCAGAAATCAGGTAAATAAAAGAACTAACGAAAATTAACAGTCAGTTTTATCCCTTGAGTCAGATTTTGCAAACATGCAAACATCAATGACAGATTTACCTTGTCAGTGCTGGCAAGCGACCATGGTATAAGTGGATTAAATTCGTGTAACGTACACCTAGCTGTGGATTATCCCTTACATATGGCACTGCTTTCCAGGTGTCAGGTGCGAAGAGTGAAGAGCGTTAAACGAGTGACTACGGTCTTTTATTAAGAATAACGTGTGTTAATCCAAAGGCTAATCACACTCTATCAGTTCTAATTAACAAAGCCTGCATATCTGTTCAAAACTATACTACAGTACATATACCATGTACTGCCCCCTTCTCTCACGTGAAGACCTCGATGGACCTTACCAGCTCCCCTCCCTTGCTCGGGGCACGCTTATCAGCTGGAGGGACTGTGTGTGGTATGTGAAAGCCTTTTACACTCCAGTCAGCCTGGTAATAAATCCAATCAGCCAATTACCAACTATGGTAACACATACAAACCACACTGACAGAGCAGTAAGAAGACAGAGCCATTTTACAATGCGGACAGTACACTCGCTGGCATTTAGGAGTCTCTTCTAAACGGAGACAATGAGATACGTGACATGTGCTGCAGACATGACAGTGTGCAAGAGATGGTAGTAAACTTCGATGATTCATTATTTTATTTGGTAAGAAAAAAAAATAAGTCCATTTGGAGAATCTGCACACAGATCGGTATAGATATGCATACACCACTGTCGTACCTTTTTTTCTCGGTTGGAGTGGTGGCCTGGCTGCTTGCACCAGTATGAGATCACTGAAGAACTTTTTGCGGTCCTCCTCCCGAGGTGACGTTAGACACACCACCTCACCGTACGACCGACTGAAGATGCATTTTACCTACACAAACACACAGAGAATAAGAAATACATAAAACTAAACTGACTTTCATTTAGTTTAGTAGATTTTAAGCGTACAGATAAAAACCTTCTCAACACAAGAAACGGCTCTGTGACAAAATTAAGCTAGAATTCCTGACAATGCCATAATGCTACCATGAACAGACACAGAACTGAGGATTACAAGGAGCATTAACAATTTTGGATTCCAGCATTTTTCAACCTAACCTCCATCTACTGCATGTGCAATTACCAGAGACAATAATTTAACTTTTCCCTATACTAAAAAAGCACAGAAAACACATAACTTGAAGCAAATTCACCTAAGCGCAGCTATTAAACTCAATAAATGCTCATAAATCTTTGCAAATCAGCAAATAATTTTTCACAGCATTGTAAATGCAAGGCAAGTTCAAAACTACAGCAACACTTAACACGAGTCAGACATAAGACAACGTCTCAGTAAAGCTGTTCTCAGGTGACTTTATCCAAACTGCTAAGTGGTAAGAAAGTCATTCTGATCACTTGCACTTTCCGAAAGTTTTCCATGGGATGCATGAATGATTAATAACAATGGGACAATAATTGGTTCACTTTTGAATTGAAATGTTGCCACCTTAAGGACAGAGCTAAGTAGTGCACTATGACTGAAGGATCACAGGTCACGGGCTGGACATGCAGCAATAAGTAGAATTAGAAGTATGAGCGAAATGTCCTCTTTACACCTGCCACAACCCCCATGTAAAATTGACATCACTCAAAAGGAAATAATTCAACCCTCTCCATTCATAAATGTAATATGCATACAAGACAGGTCAGCCTGTGCCTGAAGATATGAGCAATGAAGAAAGCTTTTGAATCAGAAAATGCATTAAAGGTTTCAGGTGGGGAAAAAGAATTACTATGGCTTCATAAAAAGCAACGACAGACTGCACAAAAGTGGAGCAAACCGACTCACTCTAAACGCCTGCCGAATCATATTTATCTATAAATATCTATAGTGCACTTGCTTTTTGCAGTCATTTTTTTGCAATTGTAGGTGAAGTGTCCCTTCATCTCTCCTAGTGGAGAGTAGCATTCTGCACAGCCACAGTACCAAAGGCCTCTTTCTAAACATGCCGTATATCTAGACGATGTCCTATAGCAAAACTCAAATGGACATGTGCTCCTTCGTGTGTGTATATAATCGTGTGAAAAAGTCAAATGGCCATTCAGTCCTTTCTGTTAATTATTCTGCAGAAAACAATAATGATGGGAAAATGTACAGTACATTAATATCATTTTCAGTCATGCAGTACTTCTTTATGGAGGTCAATATTAAAATCCAATATTAGAAATAAAATATTTACAAATGTTATGCTGTTTACTATTGAAGACCTTTGGGTGATTCTGTTCATACATTTTCCCCCATCGATACTGTTATACTCCCAGCATTATTGTTCATTACTGTTACTGGCCAGAAATCGCACAAAGGTTTAACTACAATGGAATTAATGCACAGTACGTTTCCCCCATCATTACTGTTAACAATGAATAATTAACAATAAGTACTGGATGGCCATTTGATTGAAAACAAAAGGGGAGTTTCAGACTTTAGCACAGTATTGTTTAAAAAAATAAATAAATAAATAAATAAATAAATTTTTTATAATAATTCATAATAATTTTTTTTTAAAAATTAGAAAACTTCCAAGCATCCTAGATCAACTACTATTACACAAGTTAAATCAGACTGTTTAAGAGTCCTAATGCAGAACAGTTCCAAATAGGATTTAATTAAAATGAGCTCATTAAAATAAATAAATAAAGAGTGGAAAGATGGGCCTCATAGAGAGTGAGAAAATGCAAAGATCAGCAAAAACACCTATAAAGGTAAAGGGCACTGGACATTAAATGACAAACCAACGCTGGCAACTCTGCTTGGTCACGAAGGAAACATTTCTTTTATGACCCTAGTCCCATTTTACAGTTATTGCTGGATACATGATATTAATTCAGTCAATAAAGTCCACTGTGTAGATCTGTCCTCTGCTGTCTATGTGCGAATGAGTGCGGCTTCACTGGTGTCCTAACTGTCCCTTCTGCACTGTATCTAGGGTGAATACTGTAGGCTTTTGGTAATAATCTTTGGTGTAATGAACTCTAAATACCCCATAAATCCTAAATACCACATGTTCACATCTGGCATAGACAGGGGCATTTCACCTGAGACTCAGCTGCTATGGGGATACAGTTAGTGCTGTGCCTAGCACAGCTGGCAGTAAGTTTCACAAGGCTGATCACAATACCTGGAATATGTTATACTGTTTTTAGGTTAGCCATAACCTAAAAAGTCCCATGGAAATGGTTATAAAACTGTGAAAAGGTGGCAGTTTCAAAATATGTATGTAAGGCATAGCAAACAGCGGACCATATGCTGTTACACAAAAACAATACACGATAAGGTGGTGTGAAGTGTGATACACCCCAGTGTATATTATTTTCGTACAACCGTATGGTCAGTTATGAGTTTTTCAGCGTATACCACAGCGATTTGCCAATAAATACATTTTTTTATTTATTAATCAATGACATGTTGCACATTGTGTGGATTATAGTTATATTTGATGTTGTGAAACATCCGCGGGACAAAGTTACTTCCTGTTATAGTAAGTTAATACTTAATAAAGTTAAAGTTCATGAAGTTAAACTTCTCCAAACAAAATCCTTTCCAAATTTAAAAAACAAAAATAAATGCCATCAATTTCTATTTCTTTTGTAAACAATACCCTTTAAAAATCTGTTTTATTATTATTATTATTAATTAAGTTTCTGTGGATCATCCACCACACAACTCCAAGTGTATGAGCTGTTAGTACAGAAACATTAATCAGTGAATTAATATAAACCCATCACTCATGTTACAGCTGCAACTACTCTCCAAACTGTACTGTTACATAAAAATAAGCCACACCTACTGACCAATCAGATTTGAGAATTCAATCACACTGCAGTATAAAAAAAATATAACGATGCAACGTGGCCTGGGAGGGAAATAAAACAATTTGTATTCAACTAGATTTTAAATGAGATTTTAGATGTCCAACCAGTTGAACAGTTAAAGTATAGACAACACTGTGACAAAATTTATCGCAATACCGAGTTCATCTTCCTACTGCCAAGCCCCACTCCCTGCCCCTCCCATTACAGCTCGATCACAACACTGTTCCATACACATAGACTAAAACTCCATTATCCCCACAGCGTGACTGAGTGGCATTGTTCTTCTGCACATTCTCTAGAAAAATTAACTCATTTGCCCCATGCCCCAAAACTACATAAGGTTTCTGCTGATGCAGCACGTTGTGTACTGCATTATGTCAGCCCCTGCAGACAGAGGAACGCAGAAAAGACCATTAAAATCTTTCGAGAAAAGTCTGTCCATTTGGCATTCTTGCAGGAGAGACCAGAAACTGATCAATAAGATGATCAATAAGTCTGACTTGAGAGACAGGTGCGTGCGTCCTGTGCCAAAGACGACCTTGTACTGTCTGTGAATGGTTTCTCAGAAAATATTCACTTCTCATGACCTCAACATCACAGTCTTGTCAGTTGACCGCATTTCCACCTTGGAATTCATAGAAATACGCTCCGGTTAGCAATTTCACTTGGTTATCCTGCTAGCCACCCACGCTAGCTGACTTAACTAATGACACCAGCCGTTCAGGTACTATCAGGCTACTAAGAATAAGAGGCTTTATGAAATAGATTTTGTCCACCTCAGGCCTAATCTCAATCTCATGTTAGGTCCGTTTCTCTCCACTTGTTTCAGGGAACTGGAGTGGAAACCTACTGTTTGCTCATTACAAACTCAGCAAAGAACTTTACATCTGTGTGTGCACAGGACAGGCATTTTAGGCTAACATCTTTACCAATAAGGGGACTAGTTATTGTTACTGAGGGACAGGACTTACACATATTTACTGTGAACCCTCTCTCCACAAAATGCTGAAAATTGTCCAGATAGGTTGACTTTGCTGTACTAGTGGTAGGTTTGTCTCGGCTATCGTTCCACTATATTCTGCATGGAAGAAAATGTGTATGCAACACTTATATACAGCGGGTAATGATTTTCTCTCTCAGTTGATGAATGCTACAGATGGGGGAGAGCTGGATGATGGGTGGGGGTATTGACCAAGACCAAATCAGAGACAAAATAGAAGACAATAAATCTAATACACAACATAACATGCCTGCTTTGCTGAAAGGCAAATAAAGTCAGAGAAACGACTGGCAGAACCAGTCGCAGATTTCAAACTGATTCCACAATCACTGAAGGGATTAAACTTAAGCACTTAATGAACCAAAATTTACAAATAGCAAAACAAGCAAGGATACTGCAATAAATCCAAGCGCTGCAAATCCTAGTAAAAACGGAATAAGGGGTTACTGCATATACGCAACACCTTTGGAGACAATTATTCAGAATCCTCAATCTTACACAATCACATATACAATCACAGAGCACTCACTGGAACACCTGTACAGCTACTCATTCATGTAATTATCTAACCAGACAATCGTGTGGCAGCAGTGCAATGCATAAAATCACGCAGATACAGTCCAGTAGCTTCGGGTAATGTTCACGTCAACCATCAGAATGGGGAAAAAAATGTAACCTCACTGATTTTGACCTGCTGATCTCCTGGGATTTTCACACACAACAGTATCTAGAGCTTTACTCAAAATGAAGCAATAAAGAACAAACATCCAGTTAGCAGCAGCTCTGCAGATGGAAAACACCTTGTTGTTGAGAGAGGTCAGCGGAGAATGGCTAGACTGGTTCAAGCTGACAGAAAGCCTACAGTAACTCCTGTACATCCTGTACAACTGTGGTGAGCAGAAAAGCATCTCAGAATGCACAACATGTCGAATTGTGAGGTGAATTGTTACAACAGCAGAAGACCGTGTTGGGTTCCACTTCTGTCAGCCAAGAACAGGAGGCGGAGGTTGCAGTGGGCACAGGCTCACCAAAACTGGACAGTTGAACACTGGAAAAGTGGAGCCTGGGCTGATGAATCTCGATTTCTGCTGATTCGCACAGATAATAGGCTCAGAATTTGGTGCCAACAGCATGAATCAATGGACCCAACCTGCCATGGGTCAACAGTCCAGGTTGGTGGAGGTAGTGTAACGTTGTGGGGAATGTTTTCTTAGCACGTCGCTTGAATGCCGCAGCCTACTTAAGTATTGTTGCTGGCTATGTGCATCTCGTCATGGCCACAATTTACCCATAATCAAATGGCTACTTACATGATAATGCACAGAGCAAAAGTCGTCTCAAACTGGTTTCATGAATATGACACGACTTCAGTGTTCTACAGTGGCCTTCCCAGTCACTGAATCCGAATCCTATAGAAGACTTTTGGGACGTGGCAGAACAGGAGATTGAAAGATCTGAATAATTTTCAGGAATTGCGTGATGTCAACATGGACCAGAATCTCAACGGGATGTTTCCCACAGCTTGTGGAATCCATGCCACAAAGAACTGAGGAACACTAATACTAATGTATAGTACTACTCAGTACTAGTATAGTGTTATTAATAAAGCGCTCAGTGACTGTACTGTTGCCACCTATTTTCACTACAGATGCAAATATAAGGAACATGACTGGCACCCGGTTCTTCTCTCTAAAACAGGAAGCAGGAAGGGCTGACAGTGCGGAGGTTTTTATTATTCCTATCTAAGGCAGAATGAGTACTCACCCCTGAGGTGCAGCACTGCAGAGAGGACAGCTGTCATGCTGAACATGCCAGAAGCCAAGTGACCCCGCAAACTGTTGCCAACTAAACCTGTGGCGATCCTTGTGCTCTATACACTAATAGATCTCTTTAAAATCTAACCATCCCAGAATCCTCTTTAACAGCTCCAGTAGCTGTTACGATCCCCTATTGATGCAATACCTAAAATGGACCATCACTGACTGAAAACCCCCCTCGCAATTCTGCACACATCGCAAACCCACACAGTCCTCCCTGCTTCTGGGTGGAAGTTATGCCATGCTGAAGTGTATG
The DNA here is from genome assembly GCF_001660625.3 of Ictalurus punctatus. Taxonomy (NCBI): domain Eukaryota; kingdom Metazoa; phylum Chordata; class Actinopteri; order Siluriformes; family Ictaluridae; genus Ictalurus; species Ictalurus punctatus. Next base: position 6,283,003 of record NC_030440.2, read on the forward strand.
TGAGGGGGGTGTACCTTCACCCAGATTAAGAGAGGACTTTCACACCAAGGTGAGTCAATCTAAGGATAGCGCACCTTCATCGAAGATGCTTTGAAAGGGCTTTCAAAGCATGGACTGACTTTTAAAATTCAAACGATCAAATTTCAGTACTACACCATTCCAGCCACCACAGAACTCATGTAAGAGGATGCATTAGACAGACAGAGCAGTTGTTATGAAACGTTGACACTTTTTTCTGTTCACAATTAGGTGATAAAAGCTAGGGTTAGGCAAAATGGCAGCATAGTCAATATTGTTAGAAATTACATTGTGTTTCCCTTTTTATCATTGGTTTTCCTGACGCTTTGAGAGTAAACCTAAATGTACAAGGTGTGCATCAAGAAAACGTTTCATATTTCCTTCTTTGTTCGGAAGAGGAAGGGTTCCCCCTGCTGAGTCCAGTTCTTCTCAAGGTTAATAAGTAATGTCTTCGCAGGCAGTTTTCTTGTCACGGTCACCTTTAGCTTGTTCATTATTGACTTAGAGCTACATGCAAACGTGCTTATATCTACATCCAAGAAGGTAATATCTACTGTTAAAACAATATACAAATAAAATGGAACTATATTTTGGTAAATCTACCTACACCAAATAAAAATATCTTAACCTATAAGAAAAATGCCATCAGACCAGGTATCAGGTTAAGCTAACGTAGGCTTCAGCATAAATGGCAAACTTATCAACTAAGAGTTATAATCAGAGGCTGAACTATTCCTGTGAGGTTTTAATGGTGTAGACGAGAAAAAAAATCGTCTGTTCCAACAGACTTCTGAGGGTGACAAATTGGTAGTCTCATTAAAACAGTGAAGATATAAAGTCATTGACGGAGACCCATGTTACAGAGAAACAACAAGGTAATCTACTATCCCCTAAAATGTTGTCTCCTTTGGGGAGTAAAGCAGGCTTTAATGAATAGGCCTTATAGAGAAAGCACTAGTGGCTTCTGTCAATAAAATTAGCAGTCTGTTCTCTAGTAGCATTACTGTGCCCTCCTGGTGGGCACTGCTTCCTCTAACAGGCTTTGATCAAGAGCTTCACCACCAGCCAATCACAACCCCCAGCAACACACTCTAGGTAGCCTGGGCTCGCAGTATGGGCTTCTCAGGGATCTTAAAAAGCTCTCTGCGAGTTAAAAATCATGTCCCTGCCACAACAGCTCCCCTTTGGCATAATCAGGGAAGCTACTTTTTTGCAGCTATGAACGTTCACTGTGCATCTCTCTCCTGCATTTCCTTCAAAGTAGTGAGTTGACTGCATTGTCCGTTGTCCTTGGAGGAAGAATAGAAATGATGGATATGAGAAGAGAAAAGCAGACTAAAACAAAGGCAAGGCGAAAAAGCAAAGAGGACAAAAAGAAGTGAGAGGAAACAGTGTCAAGGAAGTGTGTCAAGAGGAATGAGATGAATTAAAGAGAAAGAACTTGAAGACAGATATAGCTGGGAGGAAGAGTAAAAAAATAAAATAGTAAAAAGGTAGAAGTTCTGTAGCTTTAAAAACTCCGTTACAAATCTTTACTAAATCTTATATTTTGTGGTTTTCATATGCACCGTTTTGATCATGGACTAGCAGCTGTCCAATAGGGATGTTAAAGTTTGATGAAGCAAAATACATTTCAAATACAAGCCAACCTTTTAAAATTTTAATTAGCCTACAAACACCTATACCGATCAAATAGAACTAAACATTACCTTGACTGATTCACGTATTGATTAAGCAAAGCCGAATTTCGACTATTAGACTACTTTTCCCAGCTGAAAATCTGCCTTGAGTTGTACAAGGTCCCCCTCTGCTGTAGGAGTGAGGTACATGGATTCACACTTTCAGTAGCCCGACTGAAAGTACTACAGATCAACCTACATCGCACCGATCTGCAGCTGTCTGTTCTATTTAATCAACAGAAAACACACCAGTCAGCTATAACATGCTCAATTAGTTTGAGTCAACACCTTGAACTGTGTCACGTTCCTCAAACCATTCCTGAGCAATCTGTCCAGTGTGACATGACACATTATCCTGCTGAAACAGGCCACGGCAATCATGGAATGCTGTTGTAATGAAGGAGTGTACAGTACTTGTCCTGCAACAAAGTTTTCTTTAGGTGGTACGTGTCAAAGTAACATCCACATGAATGCCATAGTGCATCCTGGGGCAATCTCTTCCCCAGGTAAGCGGCCATCCACATGATGTAAAAGAAAACATGATTCATCAGACCAAGCCACCTTCCTCCACTGCTCCATGGTCCAGATCTGATGCTCATGTGCATTGTAGGTGCTTTTGGTGGTGGACAGGGGTCAGCATGGGCACTCTGACCGGTCTGTGGTTACCCAGCCCAAGCTGTGATACACTGTAGTCTGACAACTTTCTATCACAGCCAGCATGAACTTTTTCAGCAATTTGTACAACATTAGCTCTTCTGTGGGACCGGACCAGACGAGCTAACCTTCATTCTCCACGTGCCCATCAGCCTTTGGCGCCCATGACCAGTTCACCGGTTGTCCTTCCTTGGACCTCTTTTGGTAGGTACTAACCACTGCATCCCAGGAACACGGCACAAGACCTGCTGTTTTTCGATGCTCTGACCCAGTCGTCTAGCCATCACAATTTAGCCCTTGTCAAAGCCACTCAGATCCTTACGCCTGCCCATTTTTCCTGCTTCCAACATCAACTTTGAGAACCGACTGCTTATTGCTACCTAATATATCCCACTCCTTGACAGGTGCCACTGTAACAAGATAATCCATGTTATTCACATCACCAGTCAGTGGTTTTAATGGGGACCTATTATTCCAAATTCACTTTTACATGGTGTTTGAACATAAATGTGTCGGCAGTGTGCATACACAACCACCTATAATGGTAAAAACCCACCCACACCATTTTTTGTATTCCTCATAAATAATAAACAGTGTCTCAAAATGAGTCGTTCGCATTTTCTATCCAATGTGGCGTCACATTGGAACCGACCCCACACACAACTGGTAATGGACTCTGTCCTATTAGCATAGCTCCTCCCCTGAGTGAGCTGCACACAGTCCACCATTTTCTCCGTGCTGGAGCAGCTATAGTGATAGAAGAATGTCTCAGCTCCATAAGCTTTCTAAGTGTTCTGTTGTTGGCTTTAAGAATGAACACAAAATACTTCATGTACTCCCTGCATCAGGGCCACTGATGACGCAGTGGAGTAATTTTATTTTTGAAGGAAATGTGCCTTCCCCAAAAAAATAGCTAAATTCATACATGTTTGTTCGAATCATTTTACACCAGACTGCTTTGTGAACGAGGGTCAATACAAAGCAGGATTTGCTGAAAACGTTATTCTAAAGCATGGATCAGTACCAACTGTTTGTGATCCAGCTTCATATCCAGAAGACGCAAGTATTGCACTTTATATTTTGTGAATGTTTGCAAATCGCCTTTCCGAAAGTGCTTGTTAGCAAATTCCACGGCTAATCCGGCTAAATTACCGTTGTCTCTGATTGCATTCACAGAGACCAGAGCCATGTTGTCATATTTATTTTTAATCCGAAAATGCTTACTGTCTGTATAACCTATACATACAGGACTGAACACCGGTATTTACGGTGTCAATCATACTGGTTGTCCTGATTTGTTTTTGCCGTAGTATCCGAAGCACGAGCTGTAAAGGCTCCGCTCTCTTCAGCACCTCATTTGCATTTAAAGAGACACACGAAAACTGCGGGGGGTTTTGCTTCCACCCAGAAAGGAGCATTTACAGCTTGGTATAATATATGATCTGTGAGGTATTTTGAGCTGAAACTTCAGACACATTCTGGGGACACCTGAGACTTATATCACAGCTTGTAAAAAGGGGCATAATAGGTCTCCTTTAAATGTTATGGCTGATCGGCGTCAATAGATAAATCCAAACGCCTTTCATTAGCACAGATTTTGCTTCAAAATACCCCGAAGAGGGCACTTATCAAATAGCTGAAAAGGCTGATTCACAATCCATTGAAATTATAAAGAAGTTGTGTCAAATATAGCCCTAAACTCATTGATCTTAATTCATGTAGCTGTTTTCAGTTCCAGCACTGAAGAAAATACAAACCCTGGCCACATTACCAACAGTCTCAGCGCAGCAGTGTTATTTTTTTTACTGCTCTGTTAAGAGCACTCCAGCCGTCAGAGTCGCGCAGCGTAATGAAGGGACAGAAAGTGATGGAGCACTTGGTAACAGCATAGAATAGGCACTTCATCAAAATCATTCAGGGGTTCTGTGACAGCAACATTTTAAAGTTTAACATTATCCCCATTTACATGCAGTCTAATATGCTATAACTGGTCTGACTAAGATGTTAACAGAAATGTAAAAAAAAAAAAAAAAAAAAAGAAAAAAAAGAAAAAAAAAATTATATGCTACATATATTTTTAAAAGAGAGAAGGAAACTGAGGTGTCCTCACCTCTTCAGGGAGCTGCTGGTAGCTGATCTCGGCCGTGGAAAGGATGAGGAGTGGGGTGAAGGAGGGAACGTCCTGCAGCAGTGTAAGAAACGTACTCTTCACCGTGTCACTTATGGCCTCCCACCAATCACTGACGTGTGGCATGTAGATTACACTTGGCACACTCCGCTGAGCTTCCCGAAACACCTAGAGTCAAAACACACACACACACACACACACACACACACACACACACACACACCTTTCAGTAATAAAAACCACAACTGACAATGTGCTATTCTCAAAGCACTCCTAGGGTAGCTTCACTCTTCATAACTTTTGGTTTACACCAAAAGCCTAGCAATTTTTCAGCACTAGGAGTGTAATGACTTTCAGGATACAGTTGCGCTGGACAGAGCACCACAGCTCCTACCTGAAACAGCTTATAGCCCTATATCTTGCAGACTTCTTGTTGACCGCGCAAACACAATGTGCTACATTAGACACTTTTCTAGAAGAGGATAATCATGTACTTGTTCATTTCTCTTAATCTGTATTAACGCACTTAATTAACTCCATACATTATTTCAATATTATGCTAGCTACCACTTAGATTTGGCAGACGCCCTTATCCACAGCGATTTACATTTATCTCATCTATACAACTGTCTCATTTATACAACGATCTGACAATTTGGATCGACACAGCGATTTAAAAGGACATGACTGAAACGAATCACGGCATTTGATCATAAATTGATCATCATCGATTACAACTGATTAGAAATTTATCATCACTGATAAAGAACGGATAACCGGTGTGGAAGTAGTGATGTGGAACTGATGTGTAAACAGGCTGGCAAGGGGATTTGCCTGTAAATCTGATTCTTTCAAATAGTCCTTATCAACATCATCATCGTCCGCGAATTAACGGCAGGTCTTCAGATTCTCAACAGAGGTGATCGTATTGATTGTTGGCTACTAAACTGAAATCCTTGTGAATTACTGGCTTATAAAATCACAATCAAGCCTGAGGTCTGCACCTGTAGTGAAACGGTGAGGACCTTTCTCGAATGTTTCGGCCAATTTAAATAACAGAATTCACAAAAAGATAATGAAATGCATATATACGCTGTATGATCGGACACCAACACGTCACTACACAAGACGTCTCAATGTTAGCGAGTTTATAGAAAATGATCTACATTTCTTTGGTTAACATTGTAAGATCAGTACTATGCTTGTGTCATATGACTTAGATATTAGTTTTCAGAGTTCAAAGAAAGGTTTTCTGCATTTGTGCGCATGTTCTTAATGAAAGACATTCACTCAGCAGAACAAAGTGATCAGCCTTCCTCCTCCCCTCTATACACACTGATGACTAACTATAAGGCTCTATTGATCTACTGTGAGGGCTCAATAAATAAAGATCCAGTCTTATCTCCAGACTCCTATTTGTCACACAGTGCTATTGGGAATCTCTAAAAGATTCCATCCTTTTGATGGCTAAAGGACACAAATCTATTTTTATGACAGCAAAACACACTTTTGTGGATTTAACTTGCATAAAAGTAACCACCTCATCTTTATGAGTGCGTGATAGGCACAGAGAGAGAGAGAGAGAGAGAGAGAGAGAGAGAGAGAGAGAGAGAGAGAGAGAGAGAGAGAGAGAGACAGGGAGGGGGAGAAAGAGAGAGAGGGAAAGGGAGAGAGAGAAAAAGAAAGAGAGAGGGGGCAAGGGAGAGAAAGAAAGAGAGAGGGGGCGAGGGAGAGGTAGAGGAAGAAAGAGATGGAGAGAGAGAAAAAGAAAGAGAAAGAGAGAGAGAGAGAGAGAGACTCTGCAGTCAATGAAGCTGCAGAGAATACTATGGACAACAGATTTTCAAAAATAATACTGATAAAGGAAATACAATGACAAGACCATCTCTACTGCATAGGTTCAGTTTAGCAAACAGGAAAATATAAGCAATGTTCATCAAGAAAAAGATGACCTCTTCAATCAGTCATGGCTAACATGATGAACGAATACTAAATTCCGTGTGAAATAACATCGTTACTTTGACCATGCTGTGTAACCGCTTATGACACAGAGAACTCCTATCTTATTTACATTTTAAAAAATGGACATCTATGTCTCTTATACATGATCCAGGCTTTACCAGCTCCATTCACACAGCTAAAGAGAAAGACCTTGCTGTGAAAAGGACACAACTGAATAAAACTGGTTGAAACACAGTGGAGTGCGAGTGTGTGTGTGCGCGCGTGTGTGTATATATGTGTTGACCTGAGCGCAGGACTCCTCTGGGGTCTTGGCACTGACAGAGTAGAGCGTGGGCAGGTCGAGGCGGTGCACAGTGAACTTGTTGAGGTGATGCAGCAGAGCAGGGGCCAGGTGTGTGCTCTGACCCGAACCCTGAGGCCCTGTCAGCAAAAGCCTTGGTCGGTATGAGGTTGGCTGCTGATAGGCAGACCTGATTCAGAAGGAAAGAAAATCACACACAGGGAGAGGGAGTGTAAAACACACACAGAATTTACTTCATGACAGATCTAAGCAATTATTTAGTTTACTGGCTTATTTACAGACCAGCACTGTCGTGGTGTACAGGCGGCTCAAAAATGCGGCTGTTTATTACTATCAGCAGGTATCAGGACTTCAAACTGAATACCATATTCAAGACATTTCCAAAAACTTTTAAAGACCTGCACATCACTTCAATCATGCTACACGATACATCACCTACAATGGATTGTGTTCATGTATATACCTCCATTTCTGGGTTTAGGTATACTATAACAGGGTTAACTTCTATAGAGGTGTATGGGAGACCAGAGCAAATATCCTTTTTGCATTTTACTGTTTGCTCCAACAATGAGGGAAGAGAAAAAAAACCCCAGTATTTCCTTCCCATGATTTTCTAAGAGAGGGAAAAAAAACTAGAGAGAGGGATGGATTACGGCAGTCAGAAGAGAAAAAGCAGCTGTATTAGAAACCTAGCTGTATAAACGCACGTTATAAGCGACTCAGACCCACAGCACAGACAGAGATGAAGTTGGTGTGGAGCGGCGTTTACTGTGAACCGAGCCGCTCTAAAACACTGATGAGTACACACTGAGTGTAATACAGTCACATGGGTTTATGGGGGAAAAGAAAAAAACAAAAAAAAGAAAACAAACAAAAATGAAATCCAAATCTTCTTTACGCGGTCAGTTTGGTTGCATTTTTAAGGCCTTTGAAACGTGGATTTAAGATATTTTAATGCTAATTAAGGCCATATTTTTACATTAAGGAATTTAAGACTTTTTTTTTAAGGATTGCCGACACCTTGCACTCTAATCCTTGCAAGAGTGACCGGTCAAATACGAAGCTCATGGGACCAAACAAACAAACAAACAAACAAACCAGAGAATATATTTCCAATAATGATCAGTACAACACTGGTCACATATCCGGTTGACCCATCTTACATCAGATGCACAGTTGCACGCTTGGTACATCTCAACTACACATACTTTTATGCTCCTAAATTCAGTTCTGCGTTTTCATTTACAGGTTTAATAAATATAATTAGCAAATATCAATACTGCCTGACCAAACTAAACATGCATGGTCCTTATTAAATCTGTTCAGCCAGTGAGATTTCCACTCCTTCACCTCTGCCATTTTAAACAGAGTACATACTGGCAAATGAAAGTTTTTTTTTTTTTTTTGCTGTGTTCGACATTTCTGTTTGTCCATCACATGTCTCAAACGGAAGGATTTTTTTTTTTTAAATGACACGTCATGCTAAAGACAGCACACCAAATATCTGTTCAATTAACCTTACAGATCCCTGCAGAGCACAGCAAAACAGCGCACTTTTCCCGGGACTGTTACTAAGCAGCACAATAAAGAAGACGACTCAGTCGTTTTTTTTTTTAATCAAAGAATGATTAATTGAAAATATTTTGTAAATAGATGCTTTTAAAAATAAATAAATAAAAAAAAAGTAGTGAACACACGGCTATACTACATAGACTGTCCTGCTGACAGAAAACCTTGCAGTTTATTACACTTTATAAAAAAAAAAGTAAAAAAAAAAAAAAAGCTGCATTAGGTTTAATGGACAATTTCCTGCTTTAATAAAATGAAATAAGGCAGTTTATATGTACTGATAAAATCTTATTAAAATCAAAAAATGTGCAGTGTATGCTAGTTAATGACTGGTTAATAAATATTGCCTATATAACTGTAAATAATGGACAAAACGCTGGCCGCAAAGCAAATTAATATAAAATGAGAATGAAAGAACATCTGCTCTTTGCCTTGTGAAACAAAATGACCGTATTAAGCTGTTACTCCAGCGCAGGCCAACAGAGAGCAGCATCATTCACTCCTCTCAATGTAAACAGCAAAATATTATCTGTCCTGTGTAAAACTTGTGCTTTCAGCTAATAAGGTTAATGATGAGATTCATATTATACAAACATCACTTTATATCACTTCAGGAAGTGGAATATTTCACCATTATAATCTCTGTATGGTAACTATTCTTTTAGTCAGAAGACAACGGGCATTTGCTTAGGATAAAAAGTAGATGATTTTATACCAAATGTATCATTTAAATACATAAGTGAGACTGTTAAGTGATTCATTACCCTTTTAATGTATAAATATGTTCTCCCCTCTCTATGCATACACGTTTTACACTGAACACTGAAACAAGCAGGGGAACATCTAAAGATACGTCTGTATACGCAAAGCCATTCATGTTACAATACAGACCTCTAGTCATATATAGACGAGTATCGTACTAGAATAAAAGGCATGTCTTACGTAGTAAAATGAAGGAAGGGTTTGTGTAATATGGGGGAGTGTGATGTCTTTGGGGATCCTGGCTGAACATCATAAATGGACTGAGCACCAGCTTCATCTTCAGCCTCGCTGTAAGAGTCCTCCTCCAGCAGCTGATTGTCAGAGTCTGTGCAAAGACACGCACAAAAGCATTTAGGAAATGTGCTCTAATGCTTCAGATGCTAGAATCACTGGAAAGTTTAGAGATCAAATTTGCCATTAAAAGTCCAGGAGAACAAATCTGCCGGGAGAAAATTGAAAACTTAAGCCTAATTGAAAAATATAATGTTAGAGCTTGCGTTTTTTTTTTTTTTTTTTTTAAATCAAGATGTATGCCATGTTCATTAGTTTCATACGGCCTATTTATAAGCTCCCCATATAATTTCACATTGATGTATGGAAATAATAGGTTTAGAGGAAAGCTTCTGACTTACTAGAGCTTTAAGTCAGTTTATGAGTTATTATGGACGGAGAGAAAGCCGTCCTCCAAATTGGAAGTCGTTAACAAGAGCGAGAGATTTGTTCCCTGCAGAAATGAAATTACACTCTGTCTAATCTACTGAAACTGACTAATATGGAGGTTTGAAGTTAATTTTCAGTGGACAGCGATAGGCTAATGTACCACTAAGGCATTGTTTTAGATCTGAAAAGGGTCAACAAAGCTCTGTTACTCATAAGACAGCAAATAACTGTGGTATTTGCATTATTACACTTACATATAGAAAAATGCCTGAGCTTACTGTTAAGGAATAATTAATTTCATCACTCATATCAAAAACCAATGGAACGAGTTCGACCCAATCAAAATTTAGAATTACAAAATCTGTACAGATCTGTTTGACAGATTTCTGTGTAATATACACAGCTGATGCCTGATATCGACCAATAATGATAACTGATCGATTAGGCAAATGGCGGATGTACCAAAATACATTACAGCTTATAATATTCAAGCAAATACTTTCTGACATAGTAATGTCCCACCCAGGTGTAGAGTCCATACCGTGTGTTTGTTCCCTGTGTGGGAGCTCTGCATGGGGGAAGACTCGAAGCAGGCAGGTGAGTGTATGGGCCAGTGATCTCTCCAGCAGAGGCTGCAGTGTGCAAGACAAAGCTCGGCCCGGTGGCGCGAGAGCTCTCTGAGCAGCTGGAACAATAGTACGCAGAGCACAGCCAAAGTCCTGCGGCCCTAGCACGATAGAACCAACGTCCAGTTTGTAGCGCTGACTGCTGCTGTATATTTGAGGATAGCGCCGGCGCAATGCCGCCAGTGAAGCCTCCGTGCAAAGTGCTTTGATGTCGGCACCACAGTAACCTGGTGAGACGAGCCATCACAGGCAGCTTAACTCAACAGACTTGTTATATACACCGTCAGAAGTTTAGACACACTCATGCTTTATTTACCCCCCCGCCTTTTATAATAATAATAAAGTCATCAAAACTCTGGAGTAACACAAATGGAACTATGGAAATTATGCTGTGATAAAAAAAATCCAAAGTAAATCAAAATTATTTAGTATTTGAGCATCTTCAAAGTAGACACCCTTTTGGCCTAGAATTTCCAGAAATTCCTGGCATTTTCACAAACAATAACTTGAGGAATCCCCGAGACGCTTTTTAAACAGTATTGATGGAGTTCCCGGCTATACCGGACACTTATTGGCTGCTTTTCGGAATATTTCGCTCCAAGTCATCCATTTAAAAAAAGATTTATTTGTAAATAAAATGTTAGTTTTCTAATGAAAGGAATTAATATGTCGGCACAATTATATTTTTGTCTACGACACAGATTTCAAGCATTTAATCATAGACCTTCAGATCAAATGATTTTTAAAGATCATCAGAAACATTTCAGTCAAGTTTCCCCAAACTTCTGACCGTTAGTCTAGGTTAGGTTTATCAACTCCTAATCCAACACCCACTTTGCATAAATATATATATATATATTTTTAAAAAGTGATGAATTCAAATTTCTGCCAGAAAAAGACCAGGATAGAAAACTGTGGATAAACTGGTCATTCTATAGCTGTAATATTCATCTTAAAAAAAGGCGAACTAGTGCTTCTCTTACCGACACATTTTTCTGCCAACTCATCCATAAAGGAATCTGACAGCTTTGGGTTCCAATCCCTGGTGTGAATTTCTAAAATGTGCTTTCGAGCCTGCAGACAAAAATACACAGTTAAAGTCTGAATAGAAATAAATAAAAGCATTCCAATACATGATAAATTAGAAATGTTATCCAGCCTTCAGAACAAAAAGCTCGTCACCTATTCTGACAGTCAATGACCTTCAAAGTCACCGAGACTCACGTAACAGGCTGAGACCAGGTGGCATAAAGCAGTGAGACTGGAAGGATTTATTCACCTGTTTATCTGGCAGGTTGAACAGAAATTCCCGGTCGAAACGACCAGGCCTCCTGAGTGCAGGGTCGATAGAGTCAAGTCTGTTTGTAGCACCAATGACCACTATCTCCCCTCGACTGTCCAAACCATCCATTAAAGCCAGCAATGTGGAAACTATGGAGCTAAAATAATTGCAGAGCAAAGAAATATTAAAACCGCAACAGGCAAACTGAGCTTGAGAACTTCTATACTGATTTAGAGCAATAAAATTACCTGTGAATCTGATCCTGTCTGCTAGAACGAACAGGTGCAAGGCCATCGATCTCATCAAAAAAGATGATAGATGGTCTCATGAGGTATGCCTAAAAGCAGTTGTAGAGAATATTACTAAATTGATAACACAAACAATATAAAAATTCAAATCTAGAATAAGTGGGTTTTTGTTTTGCTGTTCATATATTCAATTCAATTCTATTTTATTTGTATTGCACTTTTAACAGTGGACATTGTCACAATATATTCAAATCCAACCCCAGACATTTAGTACAACTGTTTTATCTTTCTCATCCAAAACCACGCGCGAAGGCGTTTGATTACATTTGATTGGGATTTGCTTCCAAGTAACACAAAACAAGCTGAACACGTTAACCTGGTCAAAGAGAAGGCGGAGCTGTCGTTCTGACTCTCCCACCCATTTGCTGAGGCAGTCAGCTCCCTTTCGCATAAAGAAGGAAACCTTCTTTTCACCCTGACTGCACTCGTTAGCCAGCGCCCGAGCCACCAAAGTCTTCCCTGTCCCCGGAGGCCCGTAGAACAGGCAACCCCTACAGCAGCACAGGAAAGAGTGTTCGTCAAAAAGTTCAGAATAATGCCATGCGCAGAGCTTATCAGGGAGTCCGTTTTAATACAGGTAGAAGCACATGAAAACACATTCTCCGTGTCTCACCTTGGAGGCTGGATCTTAAATTTCTCAAACACTTCAGGGTAGAGAAGAGGAAAGACCACCATCTCCTTGAGAGACTTGATGTGAGCAGTAAGCCCTCCTACGCTATCAAACTTCACCTATATCAGGATGGCCAAAGATATAGTTAATCAAAGCCTACACAGGACACATGCAGCAGTAAGTCTTCCAGAGCTGCAGCAACTAATCGATAATAATCGATTATGAAAATCGTCGTCAACGAATGTCATTATCGATTAGTTGGTCTGCGCGTGGCACGGGGTGCGTTTACTCACTATGTTACTTCTGTTCCGAAAACACGCCCCGGAGAGTGAATACTAAAGTTGTGTCCCAAATGACGTCCTATACACTTACACTATACAATGTGCACTACACCGTCTGGTGCGGTGTTTCCGCGGACCTCTAGTGGTCAGTGGTGTAATTGCAGGGGGTCCGTAGGAAAGTTTTAAAAATGTTTAAATAATAATATAGATTTTTTTGTTAAATGTATCAAAATGTATTCAAATGAGATGTTTTAAAATGAATCAGTTTGGTTATTTGCGTGCATTCATTAGCTGAGCTATATATTATACTATACACACACACACACACACACACACACACACACACACACACACACACACACACACACACAGAGAGAGATCGATTAGTTGGCCGATTAATTGGGGGGGCGGGGTTAACTAATCGATTATTAAAATAATCGTTAGTTGCAGACTTTAAGTCTTCCCTTCCGAATGTTTCCACACATCCTAAATTTTGGCAAATCTCGAAATCTTAGAATTATACTGTAAATTGTATTCATTTATTTTGTTCTATAGCAGGAATATTAAATTAAAATGAACGTAGACGCAGTGACATAAGAGATCTGGATAAGCGACTAACTAAATGGCGACAACATTAATCAATAGATTATTGCTATAAATAAGAATTTAAAGTGGTTATGTTTTAGCTTGAAATGGTGTTTAGCATTTTGACTAGACCCTGAACAACTCAGACATCCGATCTGAACTTGAAGCAGGAAGAATAAACTTATACTTCTTGGTCTGTTCATCATTAAACAGTCTTTTCATCATCAACCCCCCGCAACATGCCAAGGGTAAATAAAAAATTTTAAAAAGTCTCTAAAAACATCCCTTTCTGACCATCTGACATTTCGAGCCCTGTAGCTAGTACTGGTTTAATGAACTACCTTCAGCTAAACAATAGAAATTTACATTATTCTTATAGGAAATAATAATGCATTATTATTATCATCAACACCACTACATTTTTACTCATGTTTCAAAAACTAGAGCTGCTGAAATATGGCCATTTATCTTCCACACGTTTATGAGCTCTGCTGTAGTCTTTTTAACGAGTGCTCAGTTTGGTCTGTTGAAATACTTTGCTGGGTTCACAAATTGAAGAGCCCTGTTTGAAAGGCATGGCAAATACTCACAGAGGTATCCAGATTCATGGGGTCCACATCAGCTAAACTAGCACCAACTTTCACTCGATCGCGAAGAACGCCACTGGCCAGGTCCTCTGCTCGCAAATTCATAGGCAGACATCTGCCACAAAAAAATAAAAAATAAATTGAAGACTGTTACAGACTAGTCTGGGATAACCAGAAAAAAATAAAAATAAGTAATAAGAGGTTTACGTTCACCTATTCCGAGCACGTGTCATGCTTTTACTTTTTCTCCGTTCAAAACGCTCTTCGTCCGACGAGGACGTTGTATCACTACTGTGGATGGCGTGCTTCTTTATTCTGGAAAGAGAACATAATTAGAAATATAGAACCATGAGCAAAATTACCGGATAAATATATTTAAGATGTCAATTTTCAGTACAAACTGTAACATGGCAGAGATTTTAAAATAAATAAATAAATTTCGAATTAGCTTGTACAGTTCACTTCTCATTCACACTGAATCATATTGGCATGGTATACCAGTTGCTACACTGGGCAAAGAGCAAAGTTAACCCTAGAGAAAGCTGACGACTGAGGAGGTCACACACCTAATATGGCTTCTTCTTGCAGGGGACCTGTGCGTGTCAAACACTGTGTTCTTGCTTTGTTTTCTGTTCACTGGCACTACAAATGGACACACATGATTAGGAATATAGAAATAGGAATACTGGTTAAAATATATTGTGTGGTTCTCCAAAAATTACCAATGGGTGGTGCCTCATAACGCTGCACAGTTTTACGCTGCCTGAGGTTGTACGGTCTGTCATTCTCCTCTCCTGCTTCCTCTGCTTCATCCCCTTCATCATCTTCATCATCCTCCCCTTCATCATCATCTCCCTCTTCATGGGATTCTACAATAATCAGATGCTTATGAGAGACAATATGTATAAAAAATAAATAAATAAATAAATAAAAACTCTAAATGAAAACACTGTGTGCTTTTCATATGTTAAGGATATACTCTAAACAAAATGACTGAAACAAAAGTGTAAAACTGATACTTAAACTGGGTCACTGCAACCCTAATCATATATGAATCAAAAGTGTTCAATTAGGAATTTGTATATAAGCAGGAACTGGTCAATGGTAAGGCTAGCTCTGCAATTAGAAGTAAAAAATATCAACTATGCTGGGTAAGAAACTTCATCAACATGGATTTTTATAGTCAATGGATTATTATAAGCTAACAACAACAACAACAACGTTATAATGTATGAGCGCACAGGTCGTTATTTCTGGGTATAATGTAATACTACTACTGAAGCCATTGGTAAATATCCCAATGCCCACTCAAGGAGCATTGGGCGTAAACTGGTCCTTGACTCACTACGTCAGTAAAATAAGAACGTCAGTAAAATAAGACGGTGGTGTTTATTTCTACAGTGAACGGACGCGAGACCAATCGGACAGGGTTTACAGGAAAATACGTGGAAACACTCGTGTTTTATTGGCTGACAGTCTCTCAATTCTGCCAAACACTAGCTCAATCAGTGTGACGAGAAATGGATATACGCAGTTATTCTTTTTTTTTTAAAAACCTGTAAAGTGGTCGAAACGGAAACAGTAACATCCTCTGATGCTGAGCAGGAAAACAAGGTGTGTAAATGTCTATGAGTTCCAGTTTACGTGAACATGATATCAGCAGAGCATAAGGAAAGATAATGTACTTTGCATGCCACTGTAGCGGCTAAACCCATACAATGATAGCTTAGCAGTGCCTCCACTTGGCTAGCGACAACAAGTTAGAAAAGTTTTATATTTTATCGCTCTGGTGGTCTTACAATCAGTGACAACACTCGGGGCAAGTTTAATGATAAACCCAACTTTCTCTGATCATGTCATACATTGACAGCTAAGTTACCGCCGTGTCCACAAAACAAAACTTAGGCTACAAGCTGAACTGGAAAAAAATGCATGGAGAAGAATCTGGGCTCAGCCCCGGATGATAAACAGTCCACCTAACGCCCCTGCCAAGGACCACAGAAGTCATATCACAAATATAACTCTGCATGTGGTCAAGAATAAGACCTAAAATTAGGAAGGATTTCCCACTCAAAATCTACAAGTGCGATTTCATGTTATGGCGATGATGATGAACAAACATTTAAAATGAAAGCTCCTACTCGTTGCATGATGCATGCCTTATTACATGGATAAGACTTATTCACCACCAACATGACAAACTTCACGGTTTGAGATCAGTTGGGTTTAGTTGGTTTCACTTTGGATCAATCAGATTAATAGGGTAAATGGGGAAAACAATCCATTCGAATCTTCAATTAGATTTTCATAAAAATGTCATTATATCATTATTTTAACTGGAACATGGTGTAATCATTAGCTTACTCAAATTTGAAAAAGTCAACAGAAGCAGTCATTTGCTCCAGCCCTAGATAGGGCCGTGACATATTAAATCCCAGTGCTCAACAACACACGTTAGTATCAATGACGAAAGAGTTGGAGTGCTGTATTAATTGCACAGGAGAAAAGTATAAGTATTTTAATTCCTATATTGCTATTAATAAGTACTTAATTTGTTTAATAAGACCTAGACGCAAGGCACAGACTACAGCAACATTTACATGATGTATTTTAGGCGATTTCAAGAACATTTTTGCTTTACTCAAACTGTATATATGCTTCTGGCATAAGAGTTTAAAAAAAACCAAAAAAAAAAACAAAAAAAACACTGAACACCAAAACTGTGCTATAAAGCAACTGTAAAGAATTGCGTAACATTTCTGAAAACCTCACGTTTTGCATGTTAGTGTAGGTTACTCGTGTTAGAAATGTACAGGAACAATAAAAACAACATTATGGCATTCAGGAAATAAAGGTCAAAGGCTAGCATACCATCGGTTTCTTCTTCCTCCCTTCCCTCCTCTTCTGGAGCTTCAGATTTGCTGATGACTTTATGGTGTGTCTGCATCGCAAATGTATTCCTCCTTAGCGATTTCCGCCTTTTCACACGTGAATACATGTCCATGTTTTCCTGTCAACCAAGGTAGACAAAGGAAACTTAAATACGACAGACTAGACTGAAACATTACAAAAGAATCCAGTACTATTCTCAACAGGACCATCACGTCAACAAACCACCACACCGCACCACAATTTTACTCTGTTTTCAGTATGAGATTCACATTTGAGAAAGTAATACACTGGGAAACATACTTGGTGCCGGCACTCACCAGTTCTGTGTCTGTCCACATCCGGAGCCGCTCCACTTCCCGACTCTGTCGTATGTTGCTGATGTTGTCCATCTCCTGAAGCACCGCCTCTGCCGTGCTGTCATCAGGGAAAAGACGCAGTCTTGATGGTCAATCACAAACAACCAAACAACTCAAACAGAATACTGAGAATACATTTAATTCAAGTGGATCTACAGCAAAAAGAGAAAAGAAAAAAACTAATATAACAAAATTAATCGTGCTCACTAGTTTTTATAACTAAATCTTAATCAAAGCAGAAATATAAACACACTATCCGTTACTAATACACTAGCTTTGCCAATTACAATCCAAAAAGCTCATGCATCATTTCCAACTCTAGCAGGTCTCCAATAGAGTCTAGCCATCTGTCTTTCCAAACAAGCAGTATGCTAACTCAACCAGAAAAACTGACTGGGTCTGAAATTATTAAAGATCATCTTTAATGTTTTTATTACTTAGTGCATTTACATGTCCAAACTTATTCAGTGATTCTACAGGACTCTCTGAATAATTGTGATCAAAATTCATGATTCAATACTGAGAAAACAATCGTAATGATTTTCATGTTGTTATCCTCATAATGATCTGCCATCAAACATACAATTACTCATACACACACACACACACACACACACACACACACACACACACACACACACACACATCATTTAAAGCTACATAAAAAACCACTAAGTAACAAAATGTATTACAAACAGCTCTACATACATATATACACACACACACACACACACACACACACACACACACACACACACAGTGTAGCGGCGAACTATAAGTTAACTAGCCTCTCAACCGAACATTACCTGTTGACCAGTTGGTCAAACAGCAGGCTCTGGTTGAGGTGCTGAAAGCGGCTCTTCCTAGAGCGACAGCTCCTCTTCAGCTCACCGTGGCCATTCAAGCGAGCATCGTCCCCATCTGTGCTGTCATCTACCCGCAGTGTTCTTCGGCCTACAAACATTTGACAAAACCGCATTCATGAAGCAGAACACGTGCAAAACATTAACAAGAAACAATACACAGCACAGAGTAACTCAGTCCTGTGTGCAAATTTATCTGATTCACTAAAACACAAACGGGCACAAAGACAGGGCAAAGGCTTGACAAGTTAAAACGCTGCTCTGAGCAGGTTTTTCCCCCCCAAAGAAGCACAACTACAAAACATTTCAGCTGCCTCATTTACGTAACGTCACAAAAAGAAAATCTTGTCTTACCGTGTCCATTTTGCAAAGCACCAGTGGATAACCTGAAAGACATCAACAAACCCTATTCAAGCAACGTAAACTGTGAAATAATACAATTTCTGGATAATCAACTGCGTAACAAGTGCTTTTACATTTTCGACATTTACACATTAGTTTTTGAGTTGTTGATATTCCACCATCACTGCGAGCATTAGCAATGAACTGATTTGAACAATTTAACAATAAAACAAAACAAATGCAGTGATACTTCTTTCTAAAATATAAACAAGTTTCTGGCGATTCCTCTCAATCAGCTACTGTACGCTCCCACTCACTCATGCACTAACGCCAAATAAAAATGACCACGTTTACATGGACAGCAGTAATCTAATTATTGTCCTTATTCTGAATAAGACAATATTCTGATTAAGGTGTTTACATGAGTCGCTTTTAGAATATTCCTTTCATGTTCCTGTTTTACATGTTATAGAACATAGATCGAGTAACAGCAAATGTCATTAGGTCACCGCGCCACGTCGTCCCCTCCAGAATTTCACGTATCGACATACAATTCGTCTTCGTTACGGTACCGTATATAGTTTTGGGTGTTTAATTTTTAATTTTACGAAAGCTTCAAGTGCAGTTAATTATCTGTTATGCTGTACATGCAAATAGACTACTGCTTGTAGCTGTGGGCTGCGTCCTAAACCGTGCACTTATAGCAGCTAAAATACATGTACATAGTACGTACGTGGTTTCGGACGCAGCTGTGCTGCGTGTTGTTTTCCGTCAAACGGTTGAGCACTGCCGTGGGTGTGTGTGTGTGCCCTGTCACAAAATGTGATGAAAACTCCCACACAATGTTAATAGTGTGATTAAGGTGTGTACATGTCTGTAATGCGACTGAAACAGGAATACTCCGCATGTCTTAATTTGATTTGTGTTTACTTCGAGTATGACTTTAGCCGGATTAAGGTCATCGATAATCTGTTTACATGCTCGTTTCGTAATCAGAGTATCGTCTTAATCGTGCAAATATCAGATTACTCTTGTCCATGTAAACGTACTGATCTAGTCAGTAAGGGAAAAAACACAACAGGGTCTATTATTATTACAAGACAATAATTCATGACAGAGAGGTGGGTGTGTTAAATCTTAAATAAAACTTCACCATATTATTCACTTATATTATTATAATATTCACTTATAATATAATGTACATCACCAAATATTCACTTATTTCACCATATCAATAATTATAGATTTTTTCAATCATTTTTTAACATTTTTTAAGCTTCAATTAGATCATCCACCATATAAGGCCCTGTGCACAAGTTTTACTGTAGAAATGATGTGTATTAGAAAAAGCAGCACAACTTGAACAGCACAACTAGGGTCAGAGCTGCTGTATCCATAAAATAAATACATCAGCACCTTCTGTCCAATCAAGCTTGAGAATTCATTAACACTTTGGTATAGTAGAGGTTTATTAGGGACTCTCACTATATAGATAGTTTCTGATATAAAAACAATACACTGCTCACATTATTATATAAAACAAAGCATCTACATATGCCGCATTGTTATATTAGCTGATAGATCTGATCTGCGGGTTTATTTATCATCAATATTTACCACTTACAATGGTATAGAATATGATGGTATAGAATATAAAGTGTAATCAATGTGTGTAAGGACAAAGTTTACTAATGTTTGGATATGTTAATAAGGTATAATCTGGTGTGTAACTGGTTCACTAACAGTTCAAATTATTTGTGGGAAGCATCATCTAAATCCATAGTACACTTGTTGATCAAGTTATATTCTAAGTGTGTATTGAGTTAGATGAATTCTGTGTCTTACTAAACAGTAGGCCTAATTGTTTTCTGTGTTAGTCCGTACCTCTCTGCACGGCAGGCATAATCTAAAACTATAAAACACTTTCTAACAAGTGACATTCTAAGTGTGTAAATTAAGAACGTTTTGTTTGTCTAAAGCAGCCTCACTCTATGGCAATAAAAAAGCAATTAGGCACATACCAGAACTGGGTTTCCAAACAAAGCCCTCCCAGCTTGCAAATCAGTGTCAAAGGAAAAGATAACACTTCCAGGAGGAAGAGTACCAGGCTGAGACTATAGAGTGAATTATGGGATAAAGTAAAAAAAAAAAAACCTAGTCTGGTAAAATGTTTTTTTTTTAAATACAACTGACAATGCATGCACCACAAATATAAGGTATCATAAGGATATGAATAATTAGTTAAGGCAATGGAGATTGGTGTGTTTCTAGAAAGAAAAGGTGAATGCCCCACCTGGGGATAATTTTAATTCGGACTTTCTGCAGACTCTCACACTTTATTGTTTCAATAAAGTTTATTTTATTTTTGACATCTACAAACCCTCTGTCTCTGAAGTTTTTGACTTAGGCTGGAAAGATTGTTTTCCACGACAATGGCTTTACTGGACATTACATCCAATAACTGTTGACACAGAAAAGGTTGATGTCTATCTGTCCCTTTGCTCTACCCTATATGACCTTTACATCAGAATGAGCCTGTGCACGTGAAAGAAATGAAGCTTCTAATACTTAAGTACTTAGATACTACTATAGGGGCGGCTGTGGCTCAGTTGGTAGAGCGGGTTGTCCACTAATCATAGGGTTGGAGGTTCGATTCCCGACCCGCATGACTCCACATGCCGAAGTGTCCTTGGGCAAGACACTGAACCCCGAGTTGCTCCCGAGTTGCTATATTGAACCCCGAGTTGCTATATTGAAGATATAGTCTCACACGCAGAACGAGAACAGGCATGGTGGAGGGCGGAGCTCCAACATTAGTATGTAGTTTAAGAATAAAGTCAGAATCAGTGTTTACAGTTTAATCTTGTACTTGATAAGAATCCTTACTGTGTTTATATACGGATTTGATGTTTTGCAGCGTAGTTTAAAAATTTGCTAAACATTACATGCACTTTTACAGAAGAAAAGTATTTTTCACAACACTTCCATTTGTTGTTACTGGGGTCAGATTATGAATCATGCGTGTATTGGTGTTTGCATTTGCACTGGAATTTTTAATTTGTGAATAAAATTCATATTCTATTATTTTAGCCTAATTAATTGGTATAGTTTAGCATTTGCTGATGCCCAGGATTAAGTTTGACTTTTTTGGATCAATGTTTGTGTTCGCATGGCTCTCAAGACTGTATAGTGATGTGACTTATGGCCAGAAAGGTGAATGTTACTATTTTCGTATCATTTATATCATTGCCTCAAAAAAAAAGAAATATCGTGATATAGTTTTAAGTCTATATTGACCAACCCCACACAATTCAATAATATAAAGATAGAATGAGAGACTAACAAATGAAACAGATTTACAATAGTCTCAACCTTGTAATACCATAAATCCAGCCTATTAATATAGGTCATGGCTGGCAGGCTGAGACGGACTCACCTGGTGCAGTGTTTGGAGGTGTTCCATGTAACTCTCTGCGCTTTGCTCTGGGGACTTGGGGAAGTGTCACTGGAGCTAGGCGTCGTGTGTCTGCGTTTTCGCTTAGACGGAGGGGACAAGCGCGGGCTACCGGAGCTGATTTTACTGGGGTCATTCTGAAAGGCATAAATATGACAAATGACAAAAAAGCATTTCATTATATTTTTGTCATGACAATGACACGTAAATAAATAAATAAAGAAAGAAAGAAAGAAAGAAAGAAAGAAAGAAAGAGCCATAGTTATAGGTTGAAGCTGGCTAAAAGACCTTCTATTCAAGTCAGACCTCCATACATCTTCCATACCACTTATCCTACACAGGGTTGCAGGGGAGCCTGAAGCCTACCCCAGGGAACTCTGGGCACAAGGCAGGGGGTATCCTGGACAGGGTGCCAGCCCATCGCAGGGAACACATGTATATACACCACGGACAATCTCAATCGGCCTACAATACGTCTTTGGACTGTGGAGGAAACCGGAGTGGAGGAACCCCCGAAGCATGGGTAGAACACACAACCTCCTCTCGTGTCAGATGCAGGATTCGAACCCCCAACCCTGGAGGTGCAAGGCGAATGTGCTAAACACTAAAGTCACACCATGCCCCTTTCAAGTCAGACCTTCTCACCAGATTAACCATACTACATCGATCATGGCTCACTTCCAATTTTCTCAGATATCTACTGCGAAACTTCTAAAGATATCGATACTGTCATAACTTAAATCACAGCACACTTTGTTTCCCTGAAATATCACGGAATAACTCAAGTTATAAGAAAAGTTTTGTTGTTTTTTTTAAAGAAGGAAAAAAGCGACCAGAAAATAAAGAAAATTAACAAAAAGGACAATCAGAAAGGACACAGTAAATCTAGGTGAACTTCGGCCCTATAAATTTGTGCACCTCGTGGCATGAGTTATTAGAAAACAAGAGGGAAAAACAAAAGTAATTGTTGGGTAGAAGTCACAGTGGATTTTTGCTGCATGGGAAGATAGCAAGGTAACAGTCTACAACATCTCAGGAGGGCCACCTGTCATCCCCTGAAATAAACTGCAAGGTAAAAACCTAGTATGGTCACTGCTTAATAAACAGCTGATTGGATGTTAAGTTATAATATTTTCAGAATGAATGTTTTGCTTTCACAGTTCTTGCAGATTTTTTTTATTTAAATACAGCACTGCTGCTTTGCACCCCGTTACTAAACATATATATTGATAAAACCATCTATAGTCTATCGTAAAACTGTGACGTGTTATGATATGGCATCACAGAAATTCTAATGCCTTATCATGATACTACAAATATCATTACAAACCATCAGCTGTTAACCATTAAACTGTTACCCAATGGTTTCCATTAAGGATGTACAGGGGTGCGTGAACCCTTTAGAATTTTCTACAATTCTGCATAAATATGACCTAAAACCTAAAAGATTTTCACACAAGTCCTAAAAAGTAGATAAAGAGAACCCTATTAAACAAATGAGAGAAAAATATTATAGTTGGACATTTATATATTGAAGGAAATGATCCAATATTACATATCTGTGATTGGTAAAAGTATGTGAACCTTTGCTTTCAGTATCTGATGTGACCCCCTTGTGCAGCAATAACTGCAACTAAACATGTCCGGTAACTGTTAATCAGTCCTGCACATCGGCTCGGGGGAATTTTATCCCGTTCCTCAGTACAAAACAGTTTCAACTCTGGGATGTTGGTGGGTTTCCTCATGTGCTCCTTCCACAACATTTCTATTGGATTAAGGTCAGGACTTTGCCTTCGACATTACAAAACATTACCTTTATTCTACTTTAACCATTCTTTAGTGGAGCGACTCGTGTGATTAGGACTTGCATGTCTTGCTGCATGATGCACTTTGTCTTGGGCTTCAGTTTATGGACAGATGTCCAGACATTTTCCTTTAGAAGTCTCTGGTTATAATTCAGAATTCACTCTTTCATCAATGATGGCAGTCCTGGCCCAGAGGTGGATTTTTGGAGAGCAGTGGTTTTCTCCTTGGAGCCCTGCCATGCACACCATTGTTGTTCAGTGATCTCCTGATGGTGGACTCATGAACATTAACTTTAAGCAGTGCGAGAGAGGCCTTTAGTTGCACAGAAGTTACACTGGCTACCTATATGACCTCACAGACTATTACACGTCTTGCTCTTGGAGTGATCTTTGTTGGTCGACCACTCCTGGGGAGGGTTAAACTTCCTCCCTTTGTACACAAGCTGTATGACTGGATTTGTGGAGTCCAAACTCTTTAGAGATGGTTTTGTAACCTTTTCCAGACTGATGAGCATCAACTGAGGTCCTGCGAAATCTCCTTTTTTCGTGTCATGATACACTTCCACAAACATGTGTTGTGAAGATCAGGCTTTGATAGTTCTCTGTTCTCACACCTGATTGTCATCCCATTGATTTAAAACACCTGACTCTGATGTCACCTTCAAATGAAATGCTAATCCTAGAGGACATACTTTTGCCACTAACAGATATGTAATATTGGATCATTTTCCTCAATAAATAAATGACCAAGTATATAAATATTTTTTGTCTTGGGTTCTCTTCGTCTTAGGACCTGTGTGAAAAGCGGGAGATGTTTTAGGTCATATTTATGGAGAAATATAGAAAATTTGAAACTTTCAAAACACCACTGTAAGTCCTTCATGGTACCCACTAAACACAACATTCCCAAATCTCTCCGTCTTGGGATTAATAAAGCATTATCATATTTTATAACATGCCACCAACAGAAAGGTGTTACCAGTAGGGACAATTACATTGATTTCCATTAAAACCAAAACAATTCCCATTACAAATTCTATCAGGGTTTCTATTGTGTTTGTTTTCTTCTCAGCACGGTGACCACATCGCCCATCCCTACAGGTATGAAATATAACTTCAACAATAAGTACACAAGCCAAAATGTAAAACAGATAACTGACATGCAAAAAAGAGAAAGAAAGAAAGAAAGACGAAGTGAGAGAGAGAGTGACTGGGAGAGAAAGAGTGACAGAGACTACTGATTTGAGCTATAACCCCGAGGTTAAGTGGGAAATGTTTGTATAAAAAACGGTTGTTAACAGTTACTCTGCCTAAAATAAGACACATGCACACACAGTAAAATAAGCTACTGAGGTAATTTTCTATACTGTGGAAGTGACGGTAACTTCCCGCAGCTCTCCTCGAGGCAAACCCCCACCAGAGCGCTTCATGCTCGCAGAGCAGAGCAACACTACCGCCTGTAACAACACTCAACTTGCCGGAGTTCACTTCCTAAATAAAGCACAGTGCCCGCTTTAAACCAGCAGGGGTCTGCCTCCACTCTCCTCTCCTTCCACCATTTGTTGTGTGAAATTCTGTTGTTATAAGTAGTTCTTGAAAGCAGCGAACACGGACCGAGCAGCAGCCGGGTGAAGTGTGTTGTTTATCTCCTGTGTGCTGCTGTCAGGTGCCTCAGTCCGTGACAAAAGCGCAACTTGCTAACTAGCCAGGCTAGCTAACGTTAGTTCTTCTCAGGCACAACAGCAACACAAAGGGAGAACTTAGAGACACTCAGTCCAATAAACTAGTAAGCTAGCAAGCTATTATTTTAATAGAAATTTATATATTTCCTTTACTAAATGAAAAAATGTCTAGCAGCGATAATACATGTCGCGTCGCTCACAAATACTGAATACTTTTAACAAACTGTCACTCGTTCACGGCATTCGTGAACAAAAGAGGTAAGCTAGCTGGCTATCAATGAGGGACATCAATCTTCAGGCCAAACTGGGTAGCATAGCTTAGCTTAGCTTAGCATAGCACAGCACAGCACAGCTCGCTCTAAGCAGCCGGGCAGGGAGGAAAAGCGAGCCGGCTCTTACATGGTTGTGTTCTTCCAAGTTTGGGTTGTTCCTAAGAGACGACCGCGTCCGACCGGAGATGACAAGACTGCATGGCTGGAGCTGCGTGCTTTTTCTTGTGTTCACCATGTTTTCTCCTCTACCGTATTGTTTCCTCTCGGCTCTGTCAGTTCCCTCTGTATTGACTGTCTCTCAGCTAGAGTGCCGAGGCGCCATTTCTCTCGCTCTCTCCCTCCCTCTACTGTTAACCAGAGACAGCAGGCAGCACGCCACTTCCGCCTCCACCAATCCTCCAGCACAATTAGCTTACAGTCACAGGTTTGTGCTTCAGTAATTGTACGCCCATCATTTCTCTTATCTTTCCAACCAAATATATACCCATAATAATAATAATAAAAAAAAGATTCTTTTCTTTCTAATTCAACCTAAAGAGTGTGTGCATGGGGAAATTGTTAAAGATACTGTGGAGAACCCTACAGCACAAGGTTACCCTTTTAGACATCTAGAACCAGAGAAGCCCTGAGGAACATATTCAATTATTAAATTATTAAATTAAATTACATAGTAAAGTATATTAATGACAAAACATTAACACAGATAACAGATTTTTTTTAATTTAATTTTTAGAGTATTTAGAGTCTTGGATGAAATTGGCAATGTGTATTATTTGTATGTATATAATGTATAATCTCAGCAATTGATTCCAGTTTGCTGCAAACCTACGTTATATTAAATAAAATAAATCACTTTTGAAGGGGAATGTGGTCAATATCAGACCACAATATCATTACCAATATTAGAGTTCAGGCTTTAATTAAGCTGATAGTTAAACCTGACCTATTACAGATCTCCTAAGCTTCATGTTTTGTCTACGCCTTTATGGTCTACAAACCAAATGTTGTTGTCTGCCCCTTTGGGCTAAGCAAAAGTCAAAGGCTGATCGGGCCTTTTCTGTGCTTGCTCCAAAATTATGGAATAATCTCCCCCTTTATATTCACTTGGCCCCATCAGTGGAGATTTTTAAGTCTCGGTTGAAAACATATCTTTAGGCTTTGGCAGTTGAACCCTAAGTATTAAAGATATTTGTTGTTGGAGTTTGTAGTGCTGTAGTGTGTGCGTGTATGTTGGTGTTTGACAGTTTACTGTTTTTCGATTTCCTGGTTGTGAAGCACTTTGGTCAACTCTGTTGTTTTTAAATGTGCTGTATGAATAAAATTGAGTTGAGAGTTGAGTTGATCCTACACCGACAGCCTCAGCCAAGCACACATTTTGCTGATAAGTGCACTAATGTTTGGGTTGCACTGTGACTTTCGAAATAAAAGCCACTGACAGATGCGTAGCTTTATTCATTCATTTTTCTCAAGTAACCACTTTATCCTGGACAGGGTCACGGTGGATCCAGAGGGGTCAAGGCTGGAATATACCCCGTATGGGACACCAATCCATCTCAGGGCATCATGCACACACATCCCCACCCTTATTTACAATTAGTGGCAATTTAGCATAGCTAATCCACCTACTGGAGTATTTTTGGAAGGTGGGAGGAAACCAGAGAAAACCCACACAGACGTGGGGAGAAAATGCGAAACTCTTTATAGGCAGTAACCCGAACTCAGGGTTAAACCGGACACCCTTTAGCTGTGAGGTGGCAGCTCTACCTTTAGCTGTGAGGTGGCAGCGCTATTTCATGAATTTTCAAGTCCTGTACAAAATGCGATTTCTGTGAGCTTCCTTTTCATCTCCCCCAGTCAAGACAAATGGCCATTCCTCCATATAACTCTGTATAGTGGGAAAACTGTCCCAGTATCAGTAGGATGGAGGGAAAGTGTCCAGTAGCAGCAGGATCTGGAGTAAAAAGTGTCCATAGAAACATGAAAGCATTGTGTCTAAGGGCTCCATGTACAGTTAAGTACAGTGATGGTCATCTTAGGCTGGATGTTGGGAAAGGTCTTGAAAAACCACGTGGATGTTGGGAGGCAGCTATATGTATAGTAATTTCACTGCTTCATGGAAGAAGCTGTTACAAAGTCTGATGGTGGTGGTGGCATGGATGCTCCAGTACTTTCTGTTAGACAGCAGAAGGGTGAAGCTTCCATGAGAGGGGTAGGAGGGGTCAGCCATAATACAGGTGGCCTTGCAGCTTCAGCATTTATGATAAGGCGTTAACGGTGAGTAGCGAGACCCCAGTGACCATGTTACCCCTTGTCCACCATCACCAGTGCTCATACTAGAACCAGTGATGGTTCAAGGAACCAGGTTTCCACTAAACCTTTGCTTGATCAAACTGCATTAAAATGATAACTGTGAAAAGTTTTACAAGTTTTATTTTTGCTATAGTCATAGGACATGATGATTTTTTTTCCCTTTTAACTGTTTTGAATGAGGTACAGCTCAGAGGAAGTTTTACTTGCATTAACAATGCAGTTGCCATTTACTTCACTGGAACTGCCAGAAAAATGGTTGTTTCTCAGGCTACAGATTCACAGTTGCCCAATTTGGTGGCTCTGTAAATTTACAGAAGTTGTTTGAGTTGCTGTCATCAATAAAATGTTGCCACTCCCAAGCCTCTGGCTTTGGCAGTTCTTGGTTCCTGTCTGGCAGTTGACCAAATTTTGCTACCTCAGATTCATTTCTTTGTGCAGAATTGTTAGAGACCAGTTGACCAACCTACACTACAGACTGATGGACTTATTCAGAACTTATGCTTGCTCTGGTGATGAAACTACAAATAACTATAGTTGTGACACCATAATCAGAATTATTTAAAAAATAAATAAATAAATAAATAAAAAAGCAGACATGCCACACAGCTCCAGGGTCCACAGTTGATGCATGGTGCTGGTGTTGGTGCTGGACTTGTGTGCCGCCCAGGGTGTGTTCTTGCCTCACACCTAGTTTCCTGGGATAGGCTCATTAATTTTACTGAAAATGAATGAAATAAGTGAAAGTATGTTTTACACAACACTCAAAACAGATAATAGCCAAAGGGATCATAAATCTTTATGGCTCAAATAATGATGCTCATGTTTTTCCAAGTACTATATGGCCAACAGTATGCAGACACCTGATCATTATACTCCTATGTGCTTGCTGCACACCCCATTCCAAAGGTGGTGCCCCCTTTGCTGCTACAACGGCCTCCACTTGTTTGGAAGGCTTTCTACTAGATTTGGAACATGGCTATAGGGTTTTTTGCTCATGCAGCCACAAGAGCATTAGTGATGTTGGGCGAGGAGGCCCGAGGTGCAGTCGGCGTTCCAATTCATCTCGAAGGTGTTCACTGGAGTTGAGGTCAGGGCTCTGTGCAGGACACTCAAGCTCTTCTACTCCAACCTTGGTAAACCATGTCTTCATGGTCTGAGCTTCATGCACAGGGGCATTGTCACGCTGGAACAGGTTTAGGATAGGCCTCAGTAAAGGGAAATCTTAAATCTAAAGAATTCAAAGACATCCTATACAATTGTGAGCTTTCAACTTTTCAACAGTGTGGGGAAGGACCACACATGGGTTTGATGGTCAGTTGTCCACATACATTTGGCCATATAGTGTAACTGGTAGTGACAAACTTTTATAGTATTTACATTTGGCAAATAACATTTTAGCAATTATATTAGGCTAAATTATATAGGCCTATTGATAGCCCCCGGTAGTATCGCTATGGCCCTCAGGGTTAAACCAGTGGTTTAGATCATGTGTCATCTGTGTCATGAATGTGAGAAAAAAAATTAGATACAAATAAATACACACAGTCATGTGAAAAAATAAGTGCACCCCATGGAAATTGTTGGCTTTTTTTTTTTATTTTTTTTTTTTTTACATATTTGGACAAGCAAAGATTTGATCATCTTTGAAACAGTGCCTATTAACAAAGTTGATATACTTTTTACAAAACTACAAGGAAAATTAGCTTTTTCGAACATTTATTCAACAGAAACATCAATATCAACAGAAATATCACATAGATGTGATATTGCTCTGTGGACAAAGTAAGTACACCCTTGTCCTCAGAAGATAGTATTGCCCCCTTTAGCAGAAATAACTTCTTGTAGGCGTTTTGCATAAATGTCCACCAGGCTTGCTGGAATTTTTGACCACTCTTCCATGGAATATTCTTTCAGTGGCAAGATGTTTGAGGGTTTTCTTGTATGTACTGCCTGTTTCAAATCCCCACAACATTTCAACAGGATTCAAATCCAGGTTTAGACTAGGCCAGTCAATAACCCTCCATTTCTTCTTTTTGAGCCATTCCTTGATGCATTTGCTAGTGTGCTCAGGATCATTATCCTGTTGAAAGGTCCAACTTTGGTTTGGTTCAACTTTCAGACAGATGGCCTCATTATCTTCAAGCACTCTTTGATATGATGCAAAATTCATAATTGAATCAATGGATACAAGCTGTACAGTCCCTGAGGCAGTGAAGCAACATCAAACCATAACATTCCCTCCACCGTGCTTCACAGTTAGTATCAGGTGCTTCTCCTGGAAAGCTGTCTTTGGTCTGCGCCAAACATGTCTGCTGTTACTGTGACCAAACAACTCTATCTTTGATTCTTCTGTCCAGAGCACATTATTCCAAAAGGCCTGGCCTTTGCCAATATGCTCACTGGCAAACTGTAGTCTTGCAAAGGCTTTTTCCTGGCATGCCTCCCATGCAGGTCAAATTTCAAAAATCTCTTTCTGATTGTAGAAGCATGCACTCTGACACCAACAGTTGCAACATTTACTAGCAGATCCTCTGATGAGATTTGGGGTTCTTGATGACTTCATTTTGCATCTGACGGTCTGCTCTTTGGCTGAATTTGCTGGGACGGCCAGTCCTGGACAAATTGACAGTCGTTTGAAAACTGTGCCACTTGTAGATGATTTTCCTTAAAGTGGAATGATGTATTTCAAATAATTTGGAGATGTTTTTTTTTAAATCTCTTGCCAGACTCATAGGCATCCAAAGCCTTTTTTCTGAAGGCCTTACAGAGCTCTTTAGATCTTGGCATGATGACACCACACACCTCAATAGCAAAGGGAACACCACCAGACATTAGATATGACAGGGGTATAAATAAGACAAATTCCTGGCACTGGCACCCAATCTTGAACACCTGATTTTAATTTTATGGATTTGAAGGTGTGATAAATGTAGGGGTTTACTTACGTTTCCCATTTGACTGATCTGTTCTTTTGCTCATTTAAATTGTGAAAAATACTACAAAATGTCAATTTTATGTGTCATTTGATAGAACGTATCACCGTTATTAATAAGCACTGTTTCAAAAACGATCAAATGTTTGCTTTCCAAATATGTAATAAAAAAAAGAGCGGCAACAATTTCCATGATGTGTACTTATTTATTCATAAGACTATAGAAATAACAGGATAGATAAAGGGTCAAATGACTACTAAATGAATAGCAAATGAGACAGTGTGATTTATATATATATATATATATATATATATATATATATATATATATATATATATATATATATATATATATATATATGGAGTCCATCACAAGTTTCCCTCTATGATTCTTTTATATATATTTACGCTAAGAATGTTTTTACTGTGGTTATTCTTTAAATCAGTCCATTTTCTATTCAGTGTTCTGAAAGAAGGATCTGGTTTTATTGGTAACTTTTTGAAAATCCACTTTCCACTGACTTCTGCACACTCTGTGTGAAGAAAGATATTCGGAGATTTTATTCACAGTGTTGTAATTTATAATCGTTACGTCATACAGGGGCAGCGCGCGGTGTTACGTCACATGAATGGCTGCTGCATCTTCCTGTGTGTGTGTGTGTGTTGCTGAGAGAAACTTAACACCTCAGGATCTATCTGTGTGAGTCTTATGGAATGGCAAACTGGTAACAATGCACTAATTCTTCATGGGGATGTTTTTGAGTGTTTCTGTACGCGCTGTTTATAAACGTCGGTGTCTGGATTATGCATAATGCTGCGCTTGTGTGCTTCACGAGCGCGCGCGCGCTCTGTCTCTCTCTCTCTCTCTCTCTCTCTCACTCATTCACTCACTCACGCGCTCTTTACGTAATTTTGTCGCAATGTCTTAGGACTTTAAGTATGGTGTAATTTTTTTAGTGTTTATATTCGGCTATGTTGAAGAGTACTGCAACATACAGCCTACGTGTGGCGTTGGTCTTTTTAAACCGCGCGCGCGCGCATGCACGCACCAGATGCGGTCATTCGTTATTGAGCAATGACGGACGCCATGCAGTGAATATTTCACTGTGCTTTCATCTAGATGAATTTCTACGTCATTACGCCTCGATTGTTCTGCGTTTTCGAATTGAAAGAGGCTGCATGGTTAATGCATGGGGGGAGGGGTGTTCACTGGCCCGTCATATGCACCTCTTGCACAGTAGCCTGATACTAGTAGAGATATTTTGTTGTCAAAACAAGGCCCAAAACCAGGCCTAACCCCAGTCACTATGACTCAAATTTCAAGTTGTTATTACATGAAACGGTCAACTTCACAGTATGTTGCTCCCAACTACATATTTTTCCTCTTTATGTTCTAAGATGGAAGAGAGAAGACGTAATGAAAGACACTGATTCAAGAGAAAGCGTCAAAGATGGCCCGTGGTGAGCCTATTACACGTGACTTCCAGATATTTCAATTATTTTGTAGTGTTTGTCTAAGTTTTTTTTTTTAATCGTTTAATATTATTATGTAATGAGCTCTCAGGTTTGATGGTGCTCAGAATAATCACGATGATGAAGAGGAGACCCCCATAAGGTCGAGTTTCTCCGTGGAGGACCTTCTAGATGAGGTGGAGAAGATCAGCAGTGTTCCCACGTATGGGAAGAAGGTTCAGTGATTTCTACTTCTCAGACATTGTTATAAATAAACTTTCTGTACGAAAGCATTTGCGAGAGTGATTCCAGCGACAACCTAGCGTAGACCTGACCTGTCTGTGTTTTAAGCTTGTTTTGCTCAGCTGCCTTTGTTTACTGCAGGTGGAGATTGTGGTTAGACTGTGGAAAGATGGTTTTACTGTGAATGATGAGGATTTGCGAAGCTACTCCTCAGAGGAGAATCAAGAGTTCCTCGAAGCTCTTAAACGAGGGTAAGGCATTGTTATCATAGCATGTGATTATTATAGTGACGTGCGCAGAAATGTCCCCGACCTCGCCGTAGCACGTTCCAAAGACCGCATGGACATGTTAAAGTCTCGACCTCTCGTCGTGTTCTCAGTAAGAACATCTGTTTGCAGGGAGTTACCTTTGGAACTGGAGGGAAGAGCAGATGAGGAGGAGCTGGAGGTCAGTGTGGAGGAAATGAAGGATGAAATGTATGTCCCAAAGAAGAAGACCTTCCTGCCTTTTAGTGGCAGAGGCTACAGATTGGGCAGGTAAAAGAAAGCCTTTCAAATAGTTCTCAATCAATTGTGAGTATAGGAATATGACTTGTCACGATGATGTGATGGCAAGAGTGAAATGCAGAACTGTTCTATTTGAAATACACTGCAAATGCAAGAATTTAGAAGAAAGCGTTGTGAAATAATTATATAAACCAATTTTTGTTTAACTGTAGTTAATCTGCATTGTGATGCTTTGCAATCCTACTAGTTACAACAAATTGTTCGCATAGGATGCGATGCTGATGGGTTGGCTTCCTGGACTCTTGGTGGTGTATTGTGATTCCAACAATGGGCCTCATTTATCAGGTTTTTTTTTACGTAAAGGTCTGTGTAAGAAAAAGAAAGAGCAATTCTGCCAGATTTCAGTTTCAGTAACACTTGATTTTCCTCCCTTTCATCTGCACTTAGCTTTGCTATGCGCCGCAGCACATTCACTACATAGCTCATTTGCATTTAGTGACTCGTACAAAACTCCAGCTCAGAGTAAGCTGAAAGCATAAATGATAATGATTATGAGTCTTTATTGATCACATAAACATTGCAGCACAGTGAAATTATTTTCCTCGCACATCCATGCATGTCAGGAAGCTGGGATCAGAGCGCAGGGTCAGCCATGATGCGGCATCCCTGGAGCAGAGAGGGTTAAGGGCCTTGCTCAAGGGCCCAACAGTGGCAGCTTGGCAGTGCTGGAGCTTGAACCCCCGACCTTCCGATCAGTAACACAGAGCCTTTACCGTCATTAATATTCTTATTAAGCAGCGTAACGGCTACTTAATCTGGAAAGCACAAAATCTGGAAAGAAATAACAGAAATGTTGAATTTGGTGTGAAAACAGTGAAGGGAAACAAAACGGTTAGACATGAAAATGGAGAAAAAGATATCTACACTGTACCGAGGTGAACAAGGACACCAAGGACATCACACAGGGAAACCGCCATGTTTACTTGTAAGTGTCTCGGTGACTGTCGGCCCAAAGTCTCTCACGTCCTCCACCTCTCGTGCTTTTCGGGCTCTCCCGCACCAGTGCTCGCTCCTTCCTGCCATGTTGGAAAAGCAGGAGGGCAGATGCTGGAAGGCAACCTGATGTATTTGGGATGCCCGATGATTGCACACAACATATCAGGGGGTATACAGCGCATTACCCACTGAGACATTCCAGATTGGTCACTTACTCCTGTGTTAAAAGAATAAACCATAGCGAAAGGAACTGACTTATACTTGCTTTTTAAAAAATTTTCCCCATGTATAATATTTCTTTAAATACGCCCATTAATATGAAAGGATATGGGTTTCACACCATCTTTATTCAATTTGTGTGTGATTGAAATAAATAAGCTAATTCAACTTGACAGCATGTCCACGTATAAACTTGTAAGAACCATAAAATGATTTCCAATTGTACGATTTGAAGCCTGTCAATCGAGGTTCATGTTAGAGAGTGTCCTTATAGGTAAATATTAACAAACTCAGGAGCTCTTCTAGGATGCAAAGATTTTTCAGAACTAACGGGATTTTCATAAATTCCAAATTTCTTAAGTAAATATGAACAGATTAGTCTGTATCCAGCTTGACGAATGAGACCCTTTGTTACCAAAATATTCTCTCTCTTCCTGTGTATTGCAGCACTATTATTTATCCCGGAATCATTTAAAGCTTGTTAATGTATTAACATTAAATTTCAAGGGTTGAGCAATATAACATGAGACATTTCGACATTGTTAGTGCAGTAGAAATCCACTAGGTGGCTTCCTCATTCTACTCTTCTGATCTAATCATAAAATGGTATGTTTCAGATGAACATGTCTTGTTTGAAGTCCAATATATTGAACTTGGAAAATAAGTCTCTTTTGTAATTATTAATG
The DNA here is from genome assembly GCF_001660625.3 of Ictalurus punctatus. Lineage (NCBI taxonomy): Eukaryota > Metazoa > Chordata > Actinopteri > Siluriformes > Ictaluridae > Ictalurus > Ictalurus punctatus. Next base: position 6,318,025 of record NC_030440.2, read on the forward strand.
CTGTATGTTTTCTCTCGGATAGCGTGGCACCTAGAGTTGTGGTCAGGTCTCGGTCAATCCATGAAGATTGCTCAGGCCCCCCGGTCCCTCCAGTGGAGCTGGACGAAGCGTTGCCCATCACATGTCTACAGATCTGGCTAGCAGATGGCCGACGGCTAGTGCAGAGGTTTAACCTTTCTCATCGGTGAGTGTAACATGCATAGACTGCGCAATAATCAAATGGTGATTCTACACGAAAAACATCATAGATATAAAAACATTTACATAATATAAGCATCACCTTCAAATGGAGCATTATCTCTCTTGCAAATTGATTCAGTAAGGATTTTTTGGTGGTTGATTTTAACATTTCTTATCACTGTGTGCTGAGGTACCTTTAAATAATGTGTCCATATTGCTGCAGAATCAGTGATGTCCAAGGCTTTGTAGAGAAAGCCCAGTCATCAAGCTCACCGTTCATCTTGACAACATCTCTGCCTTTTCGGGAGCTCACACAGGGGAATCTGAGCCTGGAGGAGGCTGACCTGACAAATGCTGTTATTGTCCAGCGGCCTGTCAGCACACAAGCACCTTTTGGTCACTCCTGATCAAAGTCTCCTTAACTGGTCACCTTACAGTATGGAGAAACATTTTATGAACCTTTTGTAGAACACAAAAGCTTGCAGTATATAATCCTTCCGAAGCTGCTTAAAAGTCTACACAACTGCAGACCTCTTTGCATTAATCCAGTTCGAAAAGTCTATGAACTTTACGGTGAAGAATAAAAGACTGGAAAACTTTTGTGGAAGAAATCTCATCACTGTCACCTTGTGATCTTTAATAACGTGCAATAACGACGTACTGGTAATCTAATAGTCATGTGTAAATGCTGCACATAGTATAAACACAATAAATAGTATGGAGTTTATATAGGTACGGTTCGAATAACTTGACTGTCATTGACTACGTTTACATGGACAGCAGTAATCTAATGATTGACCTTACTCTGAATAAGATAGTATCGTGATGAAGGTGTTTACACGAGTCACTTTTAGAATACTCCTTTCATGTTCCCGTTTTACATGTTATAGAACATAGAGCGATTAACGTCACACGTCATTAAATCACCGCGCCCCGACGTCCCTCCAGAATTTCACGTATCAACGTACAGTTGGTCTTCGTTATGGTACCGTATACAGTTTTGGGTGTTTTTATTTTTCATTTTTTTTCGACAGCTTCCAGTGCTGTTAATTATAATAATGCTGTACGTGCAAATAGACGACTGCTTGAAGCCGTGGACTGCGTCCCAATCCGCGTAATTTCCCACTATATAGCAGCTGAAATGCATGGATTTGGGACGCAAATCCGGTATGCGGTTTGGGACGCAGCCGTGCTCTCTTGTATAATGTAAAAAGGTTGAGCACTGCCGTGTGTGTACGTGTCCTGTCGTAAAGTGCGGTGAAAACTCTCACACCACGTTAATAGTGTGATTAAGGTGTTTACATGTCTGTAATGCACTTCGATAATGCGACTAAAACAGGAATACTCCACACGTCTTAATTCCATTTGTGTTTACTTCGAGTATGACTTTAGTCGGATTAAGTTAATAAAAAATCGCTGTTTACATGCTAGTTTCTTAATCAGAGTATCGTCTTAATCGGCTTAATACTGGATTATTGTTGTCCATATAAACGTACTGATTCTTTGTTCTTCCTTTGTTGGATGCCTTGACCACCTCTGATGCAATGCGGTACACACATGCCACGTCTTCAATATCAATGTACAATAAATATCTGACTGAGACTGTGCTGTGACTGAGTAAAAATAAGTACTAAATGCACTTCTCTGTGTTTATCACAGATTTGACCGAGGCTCGTCTTACCACAATGATGATACTATTTTTGTGTGTGTTAAAATGTTTGCTGTTATGAAATTCAATGCAGAATTGGTTTGCAAGTGTAAGATATATACATGCACTTTAAATTGAGTGAAAAGTTATTTTGTATTGGAGCTTTGCTTGCAATAAACCCATTAAACAATGAAGCCCTACCTGTTTCCTATAGTACACTAGTTTGAAGTGGTTGATGTTATTTTTTTTAAAAACTCAGATTCTCTGTGATCAGCAGAAATTGGAAAAGATTTACATATTATAATGGACATCTCCTTTGTCTTTCGTTAAAGAATCTGAGTACAAAGAGAAGATACTTATGTTTTGTAAGTTATTGCTAAGACAATGCTGAATTGTAGGCCAGGGTTTCAAATATGACATGATATCAGCCTTTCAATAATCAGCTTAGTGTTGATTTTTATACAGGGGTTAGTATGACAATTTGTATACACAGTGCAAACTGTAATTCTCTTCCTAGTTCATGTGTAGACAATGCGCTAAATATTTAATCCATTCTCAGACTCTGTCGAACTACGTAGCATTTTCTGTAATCCATACAACTTCTGTATATTCCAAATGTAAAGCTGAGCATTATTTCCATGTTTGCAATGATATGCAGTCGCTGCTCATTAGCGATATAATAATAATGAACTGGCTTTCTAGCTTTATGCTATGCCAGGTGTTATTGGTCCGAACAAATATAAACAAATATCCAATTTTTATTGATTTATTCAATAATTGAAATGTTTAGGTTTACTGAATGTAATACAGTTACAGATTTGACAGCTTTCAGTGAAATGTATATTTAAGAGGATGTACTTTATGGTGATCTTGGACTAAGCCAAAGCAGAGCTTCCTGTCCATATGAGAATGGCAGGGTTGTGTTTTTGTTTTGGAACAAGGTTGCGGGTGGAAAAAAGCAGGTCCTGGTTTAAAACTAGTCTACGGCCACCAAGAACTTGTTTTAAAGCAAATAATTGGAATGAAATCAATCGATTTCAATAAACATAGGCTATAGTAAAAAAAAAAGAGAACGTGGAAGCACAAACAGTGTATTTATGGACGTCATGTAGGTTATCTTGTAAAAATCGGGAGGGGGAGGGGATACTAGTTGATGACAAAAAGGCATATTGCTGATATTGCAAATAATGACAACCTTGTTTCCTATGAAAAGCTGTCTCGTTGTTCTAGGAGGTATGATTCTCGCTTGCCACCTTCTACAGAGGGATGATAGAGTGTCCTGATCAACTGTCTCACTGTGTGGTACAGAAACAGTACAGCCTCTGACCACAAGATCCTACAGTGGATTGTGAGGACAGCTGGAAAGATCATAGTCTCTTTATCCACCACTGACACCTCATTCAACTGATGCATCCACAAAGCCACCAGCATTGCAGACGACCCATCTCATGGACTCTTCACCCTCATGCCATCTGGCAGAAGGTACAGGAGCATCTGTGCCACGGCCAGCAGACTCTGCAGCAGTCAGATTACTCAACACCCTGCTGCCTCCCAGTGCTCACCTGGGCTAGCCGAGCACCTAACCCTGGGCTCACGTGGGCTCACCTGGGCTAGCCGAACACCTAACCCAGTATGACTCAGTACCACTGCATGCCACACTTTACACCGCTGCATCAGTCACTTTTATTTTATGGAACTCTTTTTTTTGCTGCCAATATTGCTGCTACACTACACAATAGTTTACAGTTCATGTTCTGTCTATTTATTGTCTCGCACTTGTCTCACACTGTTTGTATTAGCACTTTACACGTACTCTTCTGTGTTGCGCCATGTTCCTGAAGAAATGGCATTTCATTCCAATGTATACAATAGATTAACGATAATAAAATCTCACTTGACTTGACAAAACTGAGAAAATCAGGTGGAGACTAGAAGTAACAAAGCTGGGAATGGTCGAACTCACTGGATAGAGTCGTATTTCCCATTTTATTATTTCACATAATGTGTGTGTGTGTGCACGAGTGCGCATGTGTGTCCACTGGGAGGCATGCTTTTCTCTCAGAGCTTCCATCAGTTGCTCCAGCTTCCTGAGCCTCTCAGTCAGTCTCCTCATCTCTGTGGAATGAAGTCGCTCCACCAATCAGGTGAGATACAGAATAAAGCGGTGACTGTAGTGGGCAATTCTTCCACTCAGTATGGACTGAGTTAGATAGTTAACATCCACACTTATCATAGACATAGTTTATATGCATGCATTTGTTTGCTGTTTGTAGATCTTTGAGAATGTGTGAAAGCACTGTGCTGAGTTAGTTAAGGAAACTGTAAAGGTTTAAATGGTGATGCATGAGGACGTTTAACTGGCATAAACGTTCGACGTTCGATATTCGCAGATATGCGGAAATTAAGGGACCGTCTCTAACATCACACAATTTATTGAAAGGTGTGCATCATACCTGACACCTAGTCGAACACTTTACAATTGGTTGTGTGACTGTACATCATTCCCTTCAAATGCTATTGAGCTTTAAATTATGGTATATTTTGTGTATGAGCCCATTCTGTAGTGAAATTCATATCTAATTTAAATATGATTTTATAGCTTATTTTGTTAAATATCAAAAAACCTAAGAGGTGTGCGTTATAGTTGACAACTAGATGAACACTTTACAGTTGGTTGAGTGAGTGTAAGTCATTCCCTTCAAATGCTATTGAAGTTAGAAACGTGTTTAACAATGTCGCATGTAACTTTAGAGACGGTCCCTTAATTTCCGCATGTCCGCGAATATCGAACTTTATGCCAGTGGACATTTATACTGTATGCATTAGTTAATGTCGAAAGAGTGTTAAATTTTCTTATTCCATTGGCAGATGATTTTGCTTCTTTCTAGAAATACATGCTTAAAATTAGCAAAATTATCTGCCAATAGACCAGGACTATTTCAAGCTTGGAATGAGTACAGAAAATGGTAGAAATAGGTTTAATAATCTTATATTTGGATTCTTGTAATCGTCTAATTGGAAATACTAGATCATTTGGACTATACTGGAGGTATTTTAACTTGCTAAGATGTCATTTTTTTTGCAGTGCAGGAGGAAAATGTGAATACAGCCAATGCCACACTGTTGTCTCTCAGCCTGTCACTCTCATAGTCATGGCTAAAGGGAGGAAGACACCAGCTGGATCAGGTGACAAGACAATAATGAAGCATCCCAAGCCCGTTTTCACCAAGGTCTCTACACAGGTAAGATGCCGCTTCTGCCAAAATGCTCTGCAGATGAGCTGACTCATTTGTTACTTTATCTAGGTACAATATGTCACATCATTCGCTGTCCTCTGAGTTCAAGTCAGGACATGAGCTAAAGATGATAGAGATATAATTGCTTTATTTATGTTATGATACAAGTCTGAATGTTTCTGCACAGGTGGATTTCGATTTCTTGCTAAATGATATGTTTTAATGAGTAAAAGGAATGCTGGGTTTTTTTTAGCACAGCATGTCCCCAAGCTGGATGGAGATGCTTTGTGGTTACATAGCGAATAAGAAGACATTCTTACGCACGTACTAACTAGCTTGAAACAACATCTCTAAGCATATTACAAGGTACGAGTTAAGTCAGCAATCTCAGTCATGTGCAAATCGCATGTTTGTTATGTTCAAACGTCATGATTATACCAGCCAGGTACGAATTTATAGCATGAAAGATTAACTTCTATAAATACCAATTGACAAAGAATTAACGCATCATATGTGTTCTGTCTGGTATGCGAAAAGTTAAATGATGCACATAATGCAGGGTCGCACTTGAATTGTTTCTTTAATTGTACATTTTTTATGAGCATGTTTTTAATTTATATATATATATATATATATATATATATATATATATATATATATATATATAATATCAAAATTATAATATCATTCTGAAATCTATTTGACCACAATGCAGTTTTGTTCAGAATCTGTAGACTGTCAAGTTTCTAAACTGCAAGTGTTATCAGATTATGAACTATTTTCTCAGGCAGGAATAACAAAAAAAAAAAAGTTTCTAACATGGGAACTGCTCAAATGGAAAGTAACTGCAGTGATATCCAAAAATCCAGCATAGTAATTTACATCCAAATGAACCGGTGATGTTATTTTAGAAGCAAAAGCAATGCACAACCATATTGCACCAGCAAGATCTCCCAGCATCAGATGGGGAGTAAAACCGCTAAACCATACGATTCTGCATGAGCTGCCAAGTGAAATAGCAGTCACCAATTCTATGCTACCGTCCCTTTGCGTGACCATCTTATTGAGTAGCTACAGTGAAATGCTAGTTGTGCGTGTGTGTCAATAATATATGGGGGAAAAAAGCACTAATGCATCTCTTGTTCTCACAGCTCTTATCATGCGAGACACAGAGACCCCTTGCGGCTAAATATAGACCAAAATCAGACAGCCATGATAGAGGATAAAATTGAGAAATTGAATTATGCTGAGAGTGTAAATCTCTGGGACGGGTGTAAAAGGCAATGTGTGAACAGGGTTGTAAGTGATGCATTACTGAATTGAAGTCTGCAAAAATCAGACGAGCCATTAAAGGTTCTGTTACCTTCTCATGACTGTCAATGCTTCAACTTGGTGTTCTGAAGAATCTAGGTATTTACATGATCAAACAGACGTCAATAATTATGAAACCCACAACAAGGCAAACGAACATTACACTGTTGGATTATACAATGAGGTCTAAACTGTGTATCTAGAGGGTATTTTTGCATTCTGAATGGAGGCCATCTGCCATAGCATTGCTGCGAAATGAATCTGTGTAGTTTTGCTTCACGCAGCAGTACTATAATATGATGTATATCTCTCAGTATTGAATTTCTGCACAAAAATATGGTATCTAATAAAAAAAAAACAACAACAGTTCAACATCGGGGATGTGCTGTGATACTGTAATTCATAGTAAATTCATTCTGCTTGTGCACTGATGAAAAAACACTGCTAAATCCCAGCAGTTATAAATCCTTCATCCCACACACAGTCTGCTTACAACTCAGCTGGGGGATGGAGTGCAAAGGGTAAAAATGGATTCTGTGTAATTAAATTGCTTTCTTAGAGCTGGTTTTCTGTTTCCAGATTAAACCCACAATAAAGCAAATGAACATATTACATTGTTTGATTATACAAAGAGGTCTAAACTGTGATGTAAGATTGTCAAACCAGAGAGCAGAAACAGATGCTGTTTTCATGACGAGCCATGCAGCCTGTGGTGCAACCAGTTATGTGAATAGTAGCAGACCAATATTAAGCAACTGACAAGCCAAAAACAACAACAAAAAAACCCAAACACTTTAGTGCTACTGACAGTACCTTTTGAGGGTAGATGAATTACATAAGGAACGAAACATGATAGATTTGCTATGACAGGAAAATAATCATCTACACCCCAAAGTTGACAATTATTAAATAACTGTACATCCCCAAGTACTCCTCCCCAAGCACTCCTCTTATACCACTGCTATTTGCCAATGATTAAAAGTTTTTTCATTGACTAAAGATTGGCATGTCGAACTAACCATTTCTAGTTACACTGAATGTTGTGGAACATCTGTGAGAGAAGATAGTTCCATTCATGTTAATGCAGTTATAAACAGTAATTCCTTCACCAGCCTTTTTTTGGGTCTTTTTCTTAGAGTTACTGGGACTAAAATCCCAGCTGGTCATGTTACAGAGAAATCAGACAGCACCGAGAAAGCCCTCTGTCTTTACTGACTGTTATAAAGCTCTAACACTGAAGACTCTGTCCATAAATATTAAATGAACATCTCCTTATACTCCTTATACACTTCACCATATCAATGATTATATGATATTATTTGATAAATAACAACAGTTATTATTATTATTATTATTATTATTATTATTTAAATCTGTTTATTATTAGGCTTAGATTATGTGTTTAGACAGTCATACACATTCTGTAAATGAGCTGTTACTATACAAATAATAAAATACTAGAATGAACACATTAATAGAAACCTATGCTTTGACTGCAGCCTGCACTATGTTCAGAGCCATGCTATTATTAAGTTAATCAACACCTTCTGCCCGGTCCTGTTTAAGAATTCAACAGTGCTGTGGTATAAAGTTTTTAAATCCCAGACTTTTTGTTTGTGCCTTATATTTATCAAACTACAGAAAGCACCTACTAGATGTTTGCACTAAATATCTTGCGGGCTTTCCCTTTGGTCCTGTACTCATGATTGCGTTGTGCACTATCTATGAAGAAATCGGATATTTTGTGCCTAGCCACAGAATGATTTCCTGTTTATGTCTCTGTGAAAGATATATCTACGTTAGCCCCATGCTGTAGAAGATTTTGGATTTTAACTGAAAGTTCCACACATCATATTCATAAAAGAGAATTTTCTCCCTGGGAAAGGGATTAATTAATACGCTCTGTAAAGTAAAATGTTGCTAATTATTTATTCATAATATACATACAGATAGAAATATCAGAAAGTTCAGGAACAAGTTTACTTAACAACCTCCTGCTGCACACTAAGAGTAGACATAGAACGTCTGCACTCAGGAAATGTCTTAAAGTCACTAGATTTTATGTTCATGTCAGACTCGCCTTACTTTTGAATAATTACATAGCAACTTCCTGGTAATTGTGCTTATGGAAGCCGTGCGCTTTTTCAAGATGGAGAAAACTAGAGAGGGAAAGTGAAAAAAAATCAACCAGTTAATTATAGTATCTTTTGAAGGCCTATTGGCTTTGGCCTCTGTGGTTGTTTTGTTGTTGCCTGTTTCAGGCACAGCCCTGGAGAGAGAACGTGTGCATGGCGACAGCCAAAAAAACGGCTTCGATTGAGCAGATGAAGGAGCTGGGTGAAACGTGGAAATACAGGGTTTAGGATGTCCTTGGCTTCTGGAGTATTTTCAGCTCTCTCATGCCTGTCTGGCTGTCTCCAGGATCAGAAGGAGACAGTAATAAATATAAGGTTCTCCCAGCTGTGGTTAGCGCCAAACCGATGGCACTTTAATGTGTTACAAGAGATCACATCCAATAGTCACATACACACATGCACCCTTATAAACACACTTTTTTTTCCCATCTGAAGACATTCAGAGGCAAGATACAACAGTGAGTGCCAGTGAAAATCGTTTACGCCCGCTGTCACACACAGAAGCCCGCACACACACAGTCAAGTGTGACACTCTTTGATTGACAGGTGTTTTAAACTCTTGCTATCATGAAGGATTTTGTCTGATGAAAAGGTTACTACCCAATCCCACCCATTCACTGGAAAAATGAGAGTAGTGGGCTTGAGCGTGTAGTGACCACATTAGAGAGCCATATGTTATACATATCACCCAAAAGCTTCGATAAATACTTTCAGAAATGCCTGCATTTTAACCAGATATTCAGTCACCGTAAAGACTAGTTCAACAAATAACGTCAATAATCACACCCTGCCAGCTTGGATTTCAGACTATAGAATACAAAACAGATGGGGCGCTGATATCAACAAGCTGTTTTATCATTCCCACATGTGAATGTTATTATGAGGTGTGGAAAGACATTTGACAATTGAAACATATTCTGCAGCTACAGGACTGTCTTTTAATTCTGAATGTTACTGAATCTACTGTTACTGTGACAACAAGTTCGCGTTTCTTTGGCTTCGTTCCAAACCTTTGATGCACCGATTCCAATTTTTCATCCTAATTATGATAAAAGTGTCAGCATTGCTGTGAGGATGCTTTATTTCCCATTATTCGCTAACTACGCGTAACTAATTAAATAACTGTCATTTGATTTCAGACATGTTCACGGTGCTTAAAAAATCCACATGCACCAGTGGATAAGACTTGAAAATATGTCACGTCCTGTATGATCCTAATCCAGCAATCAAATCATACACACGGCATAAATCTTACACACTGCATCGCGTTAATGTTAGCATACTTATGAATAAATCTAACACACTGCATCGCGTTAATGTTTGCATACTTATGAATAAATGATAGTAAGGCCTGTGCTGTTTCTGTGTTTACAGGCTCATCTGGAACAGAAGCTCTCTGTGTGTAGCAAACTGTGTTTCGCTATTGGAGGGGCACCTAATCAAGTTGCAGGGAGTGCAACTGCTTTTTTCTTACAGATATTTCTGCTGGACATCGCGCAGGTAGCGTGTACATGAATACATTAATGTATTCCACCATTACAGAAAAGAAGTGACTATGACAAATGGTCTTATCATTAATGCAGCAGATTTGATTAAAGCTTCTATTACGTAAAATCTAAAAATATCTGGAACATCTTCAGCCTCGGCTACTGCACGTATTTTTGGGATAAAGAAGTACTTTGATGCGTTTCTTTTGCCTCATGACTTAGAAATAAGTGAACATATGTGTAGTGGTAATGGCAGTGTCCTTCCTTTCCCCAGATAAACCCATTTCAGGCCTCCCTGGTGCTGTTCATTGGGAAAGCTTGGGGTGCTGTTACTGATCCTGTTGTGGGATTCTTCATCACTAAAAGCAGATGGACAAAAATTGGCCGACTCATGCCATGGTGAGTAGAAGATTCTCTCTGTTCATTCAGGCAGGATCAGCATTGTAGCAGAGGGTGTTTATATATACTATATGGCCAAAAGTATCTGGGCACCTAAATAACACACTTATATGTGGTTCTTCCGCAAACTCTTGCCACAAGGTTGGAAGCACACAAATGTTTAGAATGTCTTTTCATGTTGTATCATTACAATTTCCCTTCACTGCCACTGACAATGCCCCTGTGCACAAAGAAAGGTCCATGAACGCATGGGGTGCAAGGTGTATAGTGTGGAAGAACTCAAGTGGCCTGCACAGAGTCCTGACCTCAACCCCATTGAACACCTTCGGGATGAAGTGGAACACCGACTATGCGTCAAGCCTTCTCACCCGACATCAGTACCTGACTTCACTGATGCTTTTGTGGATGAATGGGCAAATCCCCACAGCCACGCTCCACAATTTAGTGGAAAGCCTTCCCAGAAGAGTGGAGGTTATTATAACAGCAAAGACGGGAACCAGCTTTGGAATAGGATGTTCAACAAGCACATATGGGTATGATGATGTTGATCAGGTGTCCACATACATTTGGTTTGGCTATATAGTGTATTTCAAGTACGGAAACAACACCCAAACACATTTTGTCCTCAGTTTATATTTGATAAAGCTAGTACAAGAATTGTACAAGACAGTCCTTATGTGGTTGTAGACATCAGCTGTTGTACTGACTAACAGAAATCAGAATGAGCATCATACTGTAGGATTTCTAAATGTCTGCACCCTGGCTGGCTGATTAGCTAGACACTGATCCCTCGGTCCCGATTACTTTTCCTGAAAGGAAGTCCCCATATCACTACCGTATCACTAAGATGTGGCATCAAAGTGTCTGAAAGGAAGTTGTGTTCATTACATCATGGTGGAATGTAACCTTGCCCAACTGGGACCTCAGAGCCGTTTATCAGATAACCCTTAGGATGTTACACTCCCGAATATTTAGATAACACTCCAGATTCAATAAGGATCCTGTTGTAAGGCACCAAGCAATCAGATTTGTAAACATATAAGTCCCAGGTTGTGTGCATTGGGACTGGGATCCCATGGGAGCCAACAATAAAATTGTCGGAGCAGGCTGTATTTAGTCTATGAGGGTGGGAATGGGCAGACACATATGAAGTTCATGGGACAAAGAAAACCATGCTGACCATGAACACGTGAGTGTATTAGACGTGGTGCTTGCTCATGAGGGGCTGTGTGGCATGTTTGCTGCATTCATTCATTTATCTTCGGTATCTGTTTTATCCAGTGGTCACTGTGGTTTAGAATACTGTTTATATTTTGGGGAAATTTCACCAACAAATTTCATGAGAAAATATGGTCAGTAGGTTGAAATAGAAGTAATTGCAGGAGTAGGCAGGATTGGTCAGAATGGGTCAGTGGGTGGGAGTGGGATTTCAAATAAATAAATCAATGAATCTTGCACACTTTTAGACCCAGGACATTTTAAATGAAACTCAACTGAACATCAGACTAAAACTTTCATTCTGTGAAATGATATTGATCTACTGTAGCTCTTTCTCTACCGGCTATGTTATCTCACAGTAAGCATGATGGTTTCTTTGAAATCTTGATTTCCTCAATGAAAACAGGTAGGTCTTAAAATGGGATATATCTAGACAGTTCTTTTATTACAGATGTCTGTCATCTCATCTCATACTTCACATAGTTCTTAAAACTTTTACGATTTTTACAAGCATGCCTGCCGAAGCTTTTAATCACACTTTCATTAAAGATGACAAAATCTGCAACTACACACCCCCACCCAAAAGAAATCCGGTATGATCAGACAGCTTAGAAGGCACACTGATTTCTAGAAAAACATTTGAGCTGTGTTTGCAGATACCCGTGTGTTTGTGTTTGAGTAAGTGGTGTCTGTGGGTGTGCTGGTGTTTGTGGATCGATGATCCTGCAGCTGTAGGTGTGTCTTTTTACTTACAGTGGATATTTCTAGGCCAACCCATGGTTTAAGCCATCTTGCACTACATTCAGAACCATCCATTCATCCAACCACCCTCCTGCCCCCTCTTCCCTAACTCTTTGTGGGGAAAAAACAATCACTGGGTGAGTAAGGGTGCTAGCTCATTCTGCAAATCATGGGTCTGGACTGTGCTAGAATCGGCCATTCTTCATCCACATTGGCCGCATTTCTTTGTCCCTGTCTTTTTGTTTTTCAATATAGCTGTTGCCCATAGTTTATCATTGAATAACCTAGACATAGGGCAGAGGTCAATGAACTCTACTAAGGTTCAGTGTGTTTCATTACCAGGGAATAGAAAGGCACCAATTCGTGTGAAAGGCTTTCCATATTATGTGGATATGATAAAGCACAAACTACCTTCGCTTGCTTACTTTTAAAATTGTGTTGAGATGACTGAGCCTTCTGATTTTCGGTAACATACTGTATGAAAGGAATGAAATGCAGCAGAATTCATTTGGCCCAAAATGATAACTGTGCTGAAAAAACGCACTTGTGGCTATGATTCTGTGGCTTACAGGCTTACTTTAGTGTACAGGAGCATCCTAACAAACATCACACAAACCAAATTTCTCGCACACATAAACAGATCAGAATTTATGATAAACGCTTCACTTGTAGAAAAACTGCTGCTGTACAGGACATCTGCAATAACCAAATGTTAGCCGCAAGGGTAAAGTACAGCTTTTGAGGATTACAGATGTTTGGATTTTATGCTCTTTTTGCTTCATAGAACTCAGATATGAAATTTCCTTTGAATAATTCCTAAGGGACGTTTTTTTTTAAGCCAAGCATAACTTGTTTCTTGATTCTGTAATAATGTTTCCCTTATTTTTCCTTAGGATGGTTGGCTGCACACCATTTACCATTGTGTCCTACTTCTACTTGTGGTTTGTTCCCCCTTTCACCAATCAAAGGTACATGTGGTATCTGGGATTCTACTGCCTCTACCAAACTCTCATCACAGTAAGTCACCTGCTATCACACCGCAGTTAGTATCTCACAGCATCATACAATGAATATTATTATAATCACACTATTAATATTATTATTGCACGTAATTATAATACATTTTCTGTCTCTGTTGCATGCGCTTCAACATGGCTTGGCCATACAGTAGTAAGCAATTAAGAATGGCAGGACATTTCAGAGATCCTAGTCCTAGTTTGGACATTGATTTCTGAAAGTAAAGCACAAAGTTTATGGGGCGTTGCATATTATCTGTCATATTGGGCCTTACTCTTATTCAGGGGAAGTTTGTAACAATTAGTTCAGAGGATTATGATGGAGAAGGCTCAGTACTGGTTTTGCAAACAATTTTAGATGCAAAGAACACCACTAACCTGGCTTTGCACCTCATTCACCCACTTATGTTTAGCAAGCAGAAGATCCACAAGGCCAGCTATTAACACCCAAGTTATGTGGACGATAATATAGATCCACTTTGACGTTAAATTTAGAAACTATTTTACAAAAGTGATCACTTGTAGCTAAGATTGTGTAGCCCTGTATCTGGTGTGGGGGAAAAAAGCAACTTTGGACACCAAAATTTTCTTGGTTAGCTGAACACATTAGGGATATATGTGAAATTGTATAACAAATGTGAATTAGAAATACAGGCTTTTCACAAATCTGTTCCTAATGAAACTAGAACTTTTATAGTGTGGGTGTGCTGTGTTACTCTCTAAGTCAGCCTCTTTTATGGTAGTAGTATTTATTTGAATGATTTATTTGTTTTTGTCCTTGGCCAAATTTGCTTTCAGTCAAATGCACCAGCATGTACTGAAATTGGGAAGCCGCTCCAGGCACACAAACCCACTCTATAATGACAAGTCATTTTAACTCCTTGACAAGTACATGTTAGGGGAAGCCAGGAACCACCAGATAGGTTAAACGCTGGTTTCCTCTTTTAGTGCGTTCCATTGTCTTTAACTGTAAGGCTGAGAACCAGCAGCTGCGCCCGCTATCGTCGGCAGTGAACCCAGGCGGAATGGAGTTTAATCACTCCATTATTTTTAATCAGAGTGTTTGCTTTTGAACCAAACAGTATCAACAAGCGTGTCAAAAGTAGAATTCTAAATGGAAAACCTTTTGTGGTTTCTTAGCCAAATGACATTGGTTACTGTAATAGAACAAATACTGGGCTGGGCAGGATTATTTTAGTAGATGTTTGGGCCAATGGTGTACCACAGCACTGACTTGATTTTTTTTCAATGTAAATTACAAAGTAAAAGATTTCAAACATATATATCTATTATATCTAGTTATAAACTTTACTACATAATTTACGTAGCTGGCTATATTTTATATAAATAAATAAATAAATAAACATATGCGTTTTCCCATTCATGGTGAATAGAGCAAAATTATTCAACTAAAATTTGTAAAGATCCAGATATATAAACAATTTAGCTATCGATATTATTATTAGTACATCATTAGATAATAATATCCATGTGTATCAATTAATCCATCCAGCTATTGCTCCTAGTACGACTGCAGCCAAATATGAATATATATCTGGATTTAACAGGTAATATGTTCTAAATGAATACAAATGCAGATATGAATAGGAGGTGGGTTTTTTTTGGAAAGGAATCTTGTATAGTTTGCATCAAACATGTCATGCAAGTGGGAATCTTTTACATTCATGCAATGTGGGCGCAAGCATGAAAAAGCATGAACAAAGGCCATCATGGCAGTCTTTATTAACTGCCTGAGCAGGGTCATGGTGGTTTAATCTGATTTTATATTTTGGGAAATAGAACCGAATACATGTGTTAGAACATGTGACTAACAGGTACAAAGAAAAGGCCACATGCAGTTCGGCTTTGTGCATTTTGATCTAGTGTTTTAATAGTTCACCATTCAGAAAATGTGTACCACAATTATATAGTCTCTTTTTTACTTGTCTTCCTCTAACATAGATTATAACTCTCATATACGTATCTTCACTTTTATTTTGATTGTGCTCTTTGTACAAGCGAGCAGTATGCTCGTTAACGCATATGTTTCACCATTTCCCTACTAACATGACTACTTTAAGCTTGGAATAGATCTTTCCTTCTTCTGCTCTTCTTATCCATTGGTATTTCCACAGTGGTCTGCCCCATGACCATGGAGTGCATGTTCACATAACTCACCGTAAATTTTTTAAGAGCCTTTTCTGGACAAGTATGGCTCAGTAATGATAATTACTCTCTATTGGTTTCTTTGGTTTTTGTAGTGTTTCCATGTGCCTTACTCAGCAATGACCATGTTTCTGAGCACAGACCAGCAGGAAAGAGACTCAGCTACAGCATACCGTAAGTTTACCTTTTCGCCACACAGCTCAAGATTGTCATTTTTGATGAATTTTACAGGAAATTATCAGAATTTCTGATCATTCAATACATGATCAGTCAATACATCAGTAAAAACATACCCAATCATATTTTTCCCTTGAATGTATAAACACAGCTATCAAAGGGTAAACTTATTATATGTATGTGTATATGTATGTAAGTTTAACATTAAAACTTATAATTTTATTAAAGATAGTACGCCACTTTTTCAGAACTCTTCCTACCTCTTTTTGTACAAACACTCAGCTTCAAACATGAAACCATCTAACGCTAATTCTCTTCTAATAAGAACACTTCATCATACACAGCACACTGGACAAAAAACACTAACAGCTAGCGTCAGTACAGCACGTGCATGATGTACCATGAATTATTTTTTTTTTTTTTGTTTTGTATTGTAATATTTTCTATATTTGTATTTACATTGGTTAATAGGAGCATTTACCCCATCATGTTCAAAATTAAAAACAGAATTGCACATGCTGTACAGAATATAATATTTATACAGTATATAACAGTTAAATACAAACAGAAAAATCTAAAGTGCTAGAAGCAAAAAAACAAACATAAAAAACAGTAAGCATAATGGAAGAAAGTAACGATCATTCGCTTTCCACCCTTTGTGTGTGTCAACATAGTACTAGACTAAGAACTGGACCAATCCCTCTATGTGTCCCTGCTGCAGGTATGACCCTGGAGGTGTTGGGGACATTGGTTGGTGCAGCCATCCAGGGACAGATTGTTGCGAGTGCTCATACACTAAAACACTGCCCCCATAATAACATGTCAGTCGGGCACCTGGGAAACGGCAGTGGAACGGAGGTCATCAGAAGCCTGGCGCTGTCACAGGACTTCCTGTCACATGCAGTATGTATCACAGACACAGCAACGTTAAAGAATGTGCAATATATCATATATTTTCTTACATTTATTGAATATTCTGCTTTTACTTATGTAGCTTTATATGGATGGATGGATGGGTGGATGAATGGACTTTACTGACCCCCAAGCGGAAATTTTAAATAATAATGTTTTTATTCCATTTTCTATTTTTCTGGTAAGGTTAGAAGAAACACGTTGTTTATGATTAGCAGATTCTGCTGCTAATTTGTTGATTGGTGCTGTATTTTTTATTTGATTTGCTTTAATTCTCCTGAGAAGTTAGCAGTTGTCTACCATGCTGACATCACAAGGAGGACATTGCTAGTGAAATTACAATAACATTTAATAGAACATAAAGGATAACGGTCAGGTTTTACTATTAGCTCCTAAAAACCAAATCGTTCTCTATTTTCCAGTAATGTTCAATGCTGAATGCCACTCTCAACATTATCAGCTGGCAATCAAACAGCATTGCGGGTAATGTAGGACATGTCGATGTAAGAATTTTAAACTGAAAAGGTCAACTCTGCATTCCATTACAAAATCTTGAACGGTAATGTTGATGACATGTTAATTAATATGCACGTTGTTCAAGGTGGAATTTTCCTTTACTGAAAAGGTGAAGGAAATGAGCACGCATAAAATAAAAGCGTTTCTGCTGACTGTCTTGTCACATACCCACACTCGATTAGAGGCCTGCAACTGTAAACACGAGGCTCACCAGAGTCCCCAGAACAAACAAGCATGAACGATTTAGTGGCTGATGTCTATTTACAGCAGAATGTCACCCACTTCCAGAGTCAGAGTCAGGAAGTGAGAGCGGGCCAACAAACCGCTTCTGGTTTCATGGATAAAAACCCCTCATGCATCATCATGAGGAGCCACAGCTATTCAGAGCAAGTCTGGGTGAAGTGGCTTTTGGGAAAATGCTTCCAAGGTGGTTAGCTCTGCTTCCACAATGCCACTGTAGCACCATGTTTCCGCACATTCCTCAGGCTGAGGGTGGTGTGTTGTTTGGGTGCGTCCGCCAAACTTCTCCAAATCTGGCCACTGTTTGATCTGGATTGGTAATGAAGCGCGTTGCCGCCGTGCCTGGAAAAAGAGCAAACAAGTCAGAGATTTGTTTAGGGCAGAACAGTTCCTGTTCAAGGGGAAGAAGTTTTTCTTTTTGGGTGTTACTGCTTATTTCACCAGGCCATACAGTATGCTCTCATGACTAGGGTTTGTCTTAATTCTCAGCTTCATAAACAGAATTTCTGAACAGAATTTTTCATATTCAGAATAATACTTACTCTTGAGAAATGATCAGATGTACATCAAAAATGTTTACTGAAACTTCTCATGAAAAGTGACTCAGCATAGAACATTTTCCTGTCTATCACAAAAATTCATGTTCTTTCAACTATTGCTGCATTTAACCTCATTTTCTTATTATTTTAATTTTTTTTTTTACCTATTATGGAATTTTTTTACTTAAAAAAAAATATTTAAAGGATGCACTTTTGTCTTTGACAAATGCCCTTTTCAGTAAAAGAATAATTACATAAATACTAATGTTCTACTTTTATAAGATTTTCTCTGAATGTTTCAAATAACATTTCAAGAGCTGGGGGGAAAAGAACTACCCAAGCCTGGTGCGATAGCCTTTTAGCGTGCCTTTTGGGATAATCTTCAAATTTTATTTGAATATATATACAAATTATATTGCCATTATTTCCTTAGCTTTAGCATAAAGTATTTTAGCAGTGCCATAGTGGCACAGCAGGATGCATTGTCACCTCAGAGCTTCAGAGTTCAGCTTACTGTCTGTACAGAGTTTTGTATGTCCTCCGTGTGTCCCGGTGGGTTTCCTCCAGGGTTCGTCAGCTTCCTCCCACCTCCCATAGGTGAATTGCCAATGCTAGATGTGAATGAGTACGTAAATGTGATTGTGTCCCATTCAGGGTGTATTTCCGCCTCATGCCCAATCTTCCCAGGACAGGCTCCTGATCCACTAAACTGATTACTGAAGACACCAGAATAAACCATTGCAGTGTTTGTTTTTGTTTGTTTTTGCAGAAAGAAGTGTACATGGTTGCTGCAGGGGTGATCGGGGCAATCTTTCTTATCTGTACAGTTGTGATGTTCCTGGGAGTCAAAGAGACAGATGGTGAGTGTGGCATTACTGTGGCATTACATGTATTTAACCACCTTAATGTTCTGTGATGTACTGTCAGTGCTACCATGTGTTATTGACAGAGAGTATAAAGTATAATATTTTTGTTATGTAAGGAATAAAACACAATGTGGTGTGCTGTTATTGGAAAAATAATCAAAGCAGGGATGACGTGATTGCATCCCAAAGTTGAGAATTTCATGCTGGTGTTTTATTCCTCTTATACAACAGCAATTTATCATCGATTCTACTGAAGAACGTCATGTTGTGCTTTTTAACCATTTATAGTTACATTTAATCTTGTAGAACATCCACAAAGCAAGCTAGTTCCTTATTGATTACGTTACAGTAGCTATAAACAGCTGTTTCTCTCTTCTGAAGTTGCATTAATAACTTACAAGTAGCCAGAAAGCGGAAGGTCCTCTGTTCTGAAGACTTTCCCTCGATGGAAAATGTACTATCCGTTAAGAATCCTTCCACGAATGTCTAATTACAGAAAGCTTCACCATATCAACAATTATACGTTTATCTTTTTTTGAAAAAAAAAAAAAAAAGATTAGCTTTTAGTTTATTTGGACCATTTGCCATACAAGTCCCTGTGAATGAGAGTTACAGTGGAGAAAATAGCGAATTATAATAGCGACGAGTGCATTAATACAAACCTGAATGAAAATGAATCAACACCTCCAAACAGATTTGAGATTTCAACAATGCTGTTATATAAAATAACAACATACTATATACATTTGATTTGAATCTACACCTTATGGCAAAACGTTTGTGGACACCTGGCCATCACATCCATATGTGGTTCTCAAACTGTTGCAAAAATGTTGGAAACACATAATTGTATAGGAGCTCTTTGTATGCTGTAGCATTGCAATTTCCCTTCTATGGAGACCCAAAGCTGTTCCAGCATGACAGTTCCCCTGTGCACAGTAAGACCTATGAAGACATGGTTTGCCAAGGTTGTTGTTTAGGAAGAACCCCTGACCTCAAACCCACTGAATACTTTTGGGATGAACTGGAACACTGACTGCACCCCAGGCCTCCTCACCCAACATCAGTGCCTGACCTCACTAATGCTCTTGTAGTTGAATGATCACAAATCCCTACAGCCACGCTCCAAAATCTAGTGGAAAGCCTTCTCAGAAGAGTGGAGGTTATAATAGCAGCAAAGGGGACTAAATCTGGAACGAGATGTCCAACTAGCACATGCGGGTGTGTTGTTCAGCTGTCCACAAACTTTTGGCCCTGGAGTGTATGATTATGTATGGTCATATTTGTAGGTCTTTAATGAAAATCTTTTATCGTTTTAGACCCTTATGGACTAAAGACGGAGAAACCCATTCCTTTCCATAAGGGCTTTGTGCTGGTGATGAGACATGGGCCATATCTCTCCCTCACAGCAGCTTTCCTCTTCATATCCGTGGCCATCCAGGTAAAGAGCTTACATTCAATATTTATTCAATCAGTGGAGAGGGAGGAAGAGTGCCGGGGGTGAAATCTTCGCAGAGTTGCCCTGAGACATAAATAATAGCCACTAACACTCATTCTTCATGCATTCTTCTCATGGTTGAGATATTTCATTGAATGAAGTCGTAGGTCCGGCTGATTAGCTTAATCACACAGCAACTACCAGAGCAAATTTATAATCATTTGGGTAGAACAAAACTGAGTTGTTCCGTAGCTCTTTTTGTATTTATATTGTTGACTGTCATTTTGCAGCTGATCCAGAGTAACTTTGTGTTGTTCTGCACATATGCAGTGGATCTCCGGGATCACTTTCAAAATATAGTGCTAGCGATTCTGGTGAGTGCGCATGACATCCATAGTGCATTCATTTTCAAAGCATGTAAGCTCTCTCATATATAGGCATTAAAAATGACAAATATGAGGAATAACCGATGGAAGATTATTTTACAGCAAAAAATTATATCTTACCAAAGTCTAAATATCTTGAATATGGACCTAATAGGTCTTATTATGACATTATTATAAACCAAATACTATCTGATTATTAAACTGTTTCTAGACATTTTTTCTCTTGTTTTTTTTTTTTTTTTTGGCAGATAATGTTAACATTTTAAGCATTTATTTTTAGAAAGAAGTAAAATTACTGTATCTACCCAGATAATAAAAAAAATAAAGCTTGAAAAGCATTTAAAAACAGACCAAATAACATTATATTTAATTTAGATTAATCTCATATAAAAATATTTTATATTAAACTTGCCCATATTTGAGATATTTTTACTTGCTGATGCACTTCTTTGCAGTGTTGTATTACAAAGAGGATGACTAAGTTTTGTTGCTTTTGCTTTCGTGCTCTTCACGCAAAACAGCTCTTATACTGTATATTGTTTTAAGAAATCCCTTTCACCCACTACACAGATGTCTGCAGCCTTGAGCATCCCTTTCTGGCAGTGGTTCCTCCAGAGGTTTGGCAAGAAGACAGCAGCGTTCTGTGGAATTACGGTAATTCTTATACTCTTTCTCTCTCTCTGTGTGTGTGTGCATGTGTGTGTGTTTTACAGGTCACCTCCTTTAACAAAACAAAGACACTAAGACAATTTGGCAAAATACTGTGGCAAGAAACAAAACACGGTAACATGGAACACGGTAGACTAAGACAAACGTAAGACAGAGAAGCAGTGCAAACAATGGCTATATATAAGTGTGCTCATTAACAGAAACGTGATTCAGGTGCAGGTAGTCATGTGACATGTAGTACAGTGCAGTGGCTGATGGGAACTGAAGTCCAGAGTTACCTCCTTGATATATGACAGAACCCCCCCCAAGGGCGCTTCTCCTGGAGCGCCCAAAAATGCACTCCCTCCATCTGGTAGTCCTGGCCCCTTGGACAAAATGTCCCCAGCAGAAGTGAAAAGCAGAGCGACGTCCTCAGTGGAGCAAGAAAGTAGAGTGACGTTCTCAGCGGAGTAGGAAAGCAGAGCGACGTCCTCAGCGGAGCAGGAACGCAGAGCGACGTCCTCAGCGGAGCAGAAACGCAGAGCGACGTCCTCGGCAGAGCAGGAACGCAGAGCGACGTGCTCATCGGAACAGGAACGCAGAGCGACTTCCTCATTGGAGCAGGCAAACAGAGCGGCGTACTCAATGGAGCATGAAAGCAGAGCGACGTCCTCATCGGAACAGTATAGCAGAGCAACGTACTCAGCGGAGCAGGAAAGCAGAGCGACGTCCTCAGCGGAGCTGGATCTCAGAGCGACGTCTGCATGGCAGGACAGCGGGACAACTTCCTCCGCAGGACAGGAGAGGGGAGCGATGTTCTTCGCGAGGCCCGATTGAAGCTCCAAGATTTCTGCGAGGCCATAGAGGGGAGCAAGGTTCTCCGCGAGGCCAGGGAGAGGAGCGAGGTTCTCTATTGGCATGGAGGCAGAGCGACATCCTCAGCGAAGCAGGATGGCAGAGCGATGCCTTCAGCCGAGCAGGAAGGCAGAGCGATGCCCTCAGCCCGAGCAGAAAAGCAGAGCGATGTCCTCAGCCGAGCAAGAAGGCAGAGCGACGTCCTCAGCCGAGCAGGAAAGTGGAGCGAGGTCCTCAGCCGTGCAGGAAGGCAGAGCGACGTCCTCAGCCGAGCAGGAAGGCAGAGCGACGTCCTTAGCTGAACCGGCAAGCACAGCGGCATTGTGCGCGTGGTTGGTGAACAGAGGGGAGCACTTGGGTATGTCAGGACACGGAGCAATGTCTTCAGCCAACCCGGGTGACTGAGCGGCGTCCTCAGCTGACCTGAAAAGCTGAGCGGTGTCCTCAGACGAGCAGGGAGGCTGACTTTCGTTCTCCGCTGATTCCGTTTCTGAACTAGATCCATTATAGGGGAGAGAGGGTGGGAGATGGTACTAGCCCCAACCACACACTCCCACTTGTACCCGGACTCCTCCTCCTGTTGGCGTGGCGTGGCGTAGTCCTCCATGAACATAGGTGGTAGATTGAAGCCCAGGTACTTCTTGGCGACCTACGTAGCACAGCTTGGTACTCCTCCTACTGTTGGCATAGCGTAGCATAGTACTCCGCTAACATAGGTGGCATAGTGACGCCCAGGTACTTCATTGTGATCTGCTGCTTCCGTTGAAGGTCTTACGTTCTGTCACGTTTCAAAGTAGATACGGAAGCAATCGCAGATATACAATGTTTTATTAAACAAACAAAGAACAAAACAAAGACACTAAGACAACTTGGCAAAATACTGTGGCAAGAAACAAAACACGGGAACATGGTAGTCTAAGACAAACTTAAGACAGAGAAGAAGTGCAAACAATGGCTATATATAAGTGTGCTCATTAACAGAAACGTGATTCAGGTGCAGGTAGTCATGTGACATGTAGTACAGTGCAGTGGCTGATGGGAACTGAAGTCCAGAGTTACCTCCTTGATATATGACACTATGGGATTTGTTATTTGTATAGACAGTGGTGTAAAAAGGCCAGAAAAACTGTACTTAAGTAAAATTACAGGTACTGTGTCAAAATTCTACTCAGCCAGAAGTAGAAGTACGGGAGCCAAAAATGTACTTGTGTGAAAAGAAAAAACAAGTCTCCGTTTAAACCTACTCAAGTCCCCATGAGAGGAAAAAAACATATGGATTTTTATCTGCATGACCAGCTAGTCTGATAAGCAGTCAGTCAGAAGGAAAGCTAACTTAGACAACCCTGCTGAAAAAACCCAATAGAAACCATCGCAGAATTTCTAGTGGTTTCCACTACAAATAACATTACACACCATCAACTAACTATTAAAACCATTACCATTGCCATTATTGGTCCTGAATGATACCCACTCAACATGCCACCAATAGAAGGCAACAAATTGCCAGTAGAGACCCACATTTTCCATTAAAACCAATACAATTCCTATTATAACCATTAAAACCATTACAAATTCGATGATGATTTCTATTGATTTCTTCAGGAGGGAAACCTAGAATGTGGCTTGCTGGTTAGCTAATGTTGAATTGGAATTAATGCTAGGTCAGACAGACTAGCAATGAAAACAAAACTTAAATAACTAGCTAATTTAACAAGCAACTTAAATTTAACTCAACATACTTCTTTAGCTTTGATGGGCGATTTTTTTTTAAAGAGAGGCAAATGAGTTATCCTTCAGTCTAAAATGGTACTTAAGTACAGTTACAAAGTACAATTACTCAAGTATTTTCCACCCTTGTATATAAAGTAGTGTGATGCAGTTTGATGGTGTCTGTGTACAGTGGATCATGCCCTTCACTGTGATGCTGGCATTCGTTCCAAACTTGATGGTGGCTTATGTGGTGGCTGTGTCTTCTGGACTGAGTGTAGCTGCATCACAACTTTTACCCTGGTGAGTTTTTTTTTTAACCCTATGAAACCTGATGTATGGTTAGTGGGACAAAATTGACCGTTTACAGAGTCACTCTGCTTCTCATTTTTTCGCGTTGGGCTAGTAGACAGGCAAGCAGACAGACAGACAGACATACAGACAGACAGACAGACAGACATATAGATAGATAGATAGATAGATAGATAGATAGATAGATAGCCAGACAGATAGATAGACAGGTAGACAGACAGACAGACAGATAGACAGACAGACAGATAGATAGCCAGACAGATAGATAGACAGGTAGACAGACAGACAGACAGATAGACAGATAGATAGATAGACGGGTAGACAGACAGACAGATAGACAGACAGACAGACAGACATAGATAGATAGATAGATAGAAAGATAGATAGACAGATTTACAGACAGACAGACAGATAGATAGATAGATAGACAGACAGACAGGCAGGCAGACAGTCAGATACATAGATAGACAGATAGATAGATAGACAGACAGACAGACATACAGATACATACGTACAATCCAAGTGAGTTGTTCTGTTCTGACTGCCAGGAGGAACTGAATTGAATCTGTAATGATGTAATAGAATTGTTATTCAGTGTCAGACCTCCATGTTATAGTGGGAGTTAGCAGTATATGAAATGTCAATTCAAGTTGTGGTAAGGTTTGCTCATAGTTTGTTCAAATGACCTTACTTGGCTGTATGATGTCATGTGAATGGATGAGAAATACTTACAGCTGTAAAATGAGAAGCAGCAAAGAGAAAGCTCTCCTGTTTCTGATCGATCGAATCCATCGCTGCTACCACTACTCCATCCTCTATATCTAATTACTTTGCAATCACCTTAATCACTGGTCTTATGTTTGGAACATATTTATTTTGGGTTTAAGAGTTTCCCTTTTGGCTGATGAGTAATCTCTTAAACAACCATCTGGCAATGTACAGTATGTTTAAGATCCCTTATAAAAAAAAAAATAATAATAAAAAAAGGAATTGAGCTTTACTGATGACTTGCATGTCTTACGTGTGAAATGATGGAGCAGGATTTGTGTCCAGGTCAATGTTGCCAGACGTAGTGGATGACTTCAGACTGGCAAACCGCAACTCGAAGGGCCATGAGGCGATCTTCTACTCCTTCTATGTTTTCTTCACCAAGTTTGCAACAGGGATCTCTCTGGGAGTGTCCACGCTCTGTTTAGAGTGAGTTTCGTCAAGGCACATATATAATTTTCCTTTGTATCCTCTGTAATTAAGCAATAGGTTTATTATAAGGGTTTGTTTCCATTAGAGTAGGATTTTAATCCTAATGTCTTTCCCTTATTTGTTCCGTTGGTAATTATTGTTGTCCATGCTGTAGATTTGCAGGCTATGACACAGGGGCATGTAGGCAGCCCAGTGCAGTAGTATACACTCTGAAACTCCTGATTGGCATGGCACCAGTGGCATTTATCATCACAGGCCTTGTCATCCTCCTGCTGTACCCCATCAGTGAAGATGTGAGACAGCGGAACAAACTGGCCCTGGAGGATCTCAGGTGACCTCCACATCTCATACACATGCGCATATGATTTGTGCTTATCTGTATTGTATCTTTATATATACATTTTATATGGCACATACTGTATATCGGCCTTTTTCTTGGACCTCATCAAATATCGCTTTATCAGATATCCTGTTACAACTACCTTCACTCTTTGTCTTCTTTAGAAACCAGACTATAAACTGCAGCTGCCTCAGAGAAGACCTGAACAGTGCATAAGCCCTTTCACATCACAGATTCAAATTCCAGCTTGGCCCTGGGATGAGATGTGTTAGTGTACATTACACTGTGTTAAATATAAGAAAGTTAACGTTTCATTTTTTCTCTGTATTTTTAAACGATATAATAATCCGCACTGCATATAAACAGTATGTACGTAATTTATATGAATGAATGTATGTTTCTTTCTCTTTTTATGCTGTTACAAATGGATATTATTTAACTATTTGAGTTCAACCTAATTGAAAGCAATATCATGGTGCTGTTAACATGGATTTGCCAATGTTACTCGAAAATGCTATATTATAAAACATTATAGTACACTTTTAGTACAATATACCTCAAGGTCAGATAATAAAATAATAAATAATCTGATTTAAAAGGACCTCATATTTAATTCACAGTACTTTTGTTCGAAGGAGGTGATAGTTCACGGGACATATTTGGAGTCTTCAATACTAAAAGTAAACATTTACAGTATATACAACTGTAATTGTAACCCAAGCCAAAACTATTAGATACTTTGAAAGTTACAATGAAAGATACTCTGGCCAGTAACGTCTGTCCTCACAACACAGTCTTACTTGCCAAAATGATCTCAGTTGAAAAGTTAAGTTTATGGTGAGGGGCACAGAATTTACACAGTGTGTAAATATAAAATTGTTGTTTGACTTATTGCTTCGAGTTCAATAACCTGAAAATCTGGAAAGCTCCATGAGCTTTGCAGTAACTCCTCTGGTTTGTTTTCTAGAACGTTTCAGAAATATATCAAGATATTTGAAGATTTTATCACATAAACAAAACTACTAAGGTGAACAGAGAACTAACTATTTAATTCTCACTCATTAGAATTCATATAAATGTGGCATCAGAGATGTGCTATGAAAAGAAATCATTACAATTTTAAACAATGTTTTTTGTCAACAATCTCTTTTGACCTGAGATGCATGACAGGTGTTTACACCAACAATAAACATTAAACCATAAAAAGCAGGCACTGGAGTAGTTTCTTGATGATGTACAAAAAAATAGACTCGGTCTTACTTTATATACAACAAAGTCACCAGTTCCCTGTAAACATTCATTATGACGCATTGTCTTTTCAACTTGATCTTCAGTAGTGGAGTGGGGAGTGTTTGGATGGGAAAGGCTACAATGCACAAAATCACTATTCTACATTTGTTGATTGTTGATTTTGAAGAGGTAGGTCATTACTCCCGCTGACGAGCTTGAAGGGTAACTTCCTCTTTGCACTCCGTATCGTGAGCTCCTCCTGGTGCTTGAAGGTGAGCGGTACAAACCCGTCTGCATCGGCCACTAGGACAATCCACATTGGCCCTGGATAAATACAGCCACAGCAGGTCATAAAGACCACCAAAATAATCTCTAGTAACCAATTTTTTAACAAACATTGATATAGTAGAAAACACAGATAAACCTAATGCTGCTCTATTACCTATTAATTTAAAATTCTGCACTATAACCTAATCATATATTAATTCTGCACTATAACCTAATCACATATTAATTCTGCACTATAACCTAATCATATATTAATTCTGCACTATAACCTAATCACATATTAATTCTGCACTATAACCTAATCATATATTAATTCTGCACTATAACCTAATCATATATTAATTCTGCACTATAACCTAATCACATTAATTCTGCACTATAACCTAATCATATATTAATTCTGCACTATAACCTAATCACATTAATTCTGCACTATAACCTAATCATATATTAATTCTGCACTATAACCTAATCACATATTAATTCTGCACTATAACCTAATCATATATTAATTCTGCACTATAACCTAATCATATATTAATTCTGCACTATAACCTAATCATATATTAATTCTGCACTATAACCTAATCACATTAATTCTGCACTATAACCTAATCATATATTAATTCTGCACTATAACCTAATCATATATTAATTCTGCACTATAACCTAATCACATTAATTCTGCTCTATAACCTAATCACATTAATTCTGAACTATAACCTAATCACATATTAATTCTGCACTATAACCTAATCATATATTAATTCTGCACTATAACCTAATCATATATTAATTCTGCACTATAACCTAATCACATTAATTCTGCTCTATAACCTAATCACATTAATTCTGAACTATAACCTAATCACATATTAATTCTGCACTATAACCTAATCATATATTAATTCTGCACTATAACCTAATCATATATTAATTCTGCACTATAACCTAATCACATATTAATTCTGCACTATAACCTAATCACATTAATTCTGCTCTATAACCTAAGATCACAGCACAAATGGTAGATTGGTCAGGAATGGTCAGCTAAATGTACACAAATATGCAGGTCATACAGTCGTGAAAAAAAACAAGTACACCCCATGGAAAACTACTGACTTTTATGACATATAGTGCCCTCCACTAATATTGGCAGCCTTGGTAAATATGAGCAAAGGGGGCAATACTAGATTCTGAGACCAAGGGTGTACTTATTTTTTCCACAGAACAATATCACATCTATTGATATATCTGTAGAATAAATGATTGAAAAAGCTAATTGTCCTTGTGGTTTTGTAAAAAAACAACAAAACAAAACAACAAAACTTTGTTAATAGGCAGTGTTTCAAAGATGATCAAATATTTGCCTGTCCAAATATATAAAATAAATAAATAAATAAAAGCCAATAATTTCCATGAGGTGTACTTACTTTTTCACACGACTGTATGTAAGGCTGGTGTAGTACACTTCACAGGGGAGGCTATATGTTGACTTAAACCTTAAATCGGATCAATGGCCATAATCTGTTTGCTATTTTCATCACAGCCAATTAACCACCTGAAAACTCTCAATCACTCACTCGCTTATTCACTCATCCACTCGCTCACAGTGACTGCTTTATTCTGGTCTGAGCCTATCCTGGTAACACTGGGAGCACGGTGGAGAATTTATCCTCATGGGATACTAGTCCATCTCAGGGCACCATTCACACACTCATTCACTAGGGCCAAGTCAGAGTAGCCAATCCACTTACCTGCATGTTTACTGGACCCTGGGAGAAAACCCAACAACTCAGAGGAAACCCATGCACACACAAGGAGAACATGCACAAAAACACCACACAGACTGTATACTTGTACTTCAAGATGAAGTCTACATATATTCCTTATTATTTTCTAAATCATGTAAGTAAATACTGCGATGGATTGGCACCACGTCCAGGGTGTACCCCGCCTTGTGCCCCCATGCTCCCTGGGATAGGCTCCAGCTTCCCTGTGACCCAGTAGGATAAGCAGCATAGAAAATGGATGGATGGATGGATGGATGTACGTAAATAACTGAATTATCATATATTTCTTGGGTTCATTTTCCAGGGTAAATAGAATGGTCCAGATTGGAGTCTATACAAATCTCTCTTTTCGCATTACCATGGCGAACTATTCCATGCTTGGTAGCTGATAATAAAAGAACATACCATGCATCATCTCCAAAACAGTCAGGCTGAAGAGTTCCTGCAGGACTCGGAGACAGAGTCTTCCTTCACACAACATCACCGGTCTCCTTTCATCCGTGTACACATTTTCAGACAGCTGCGTCTGAAGGGCAGAGAAAAAGAAATTGCTTCAATGTGGACTTCTTACTATAATTCCTCATGGTGCACGTGCACAAGCGATAGAAATGATTACTATACAATCTAGTACGTACTAAACTCACGGTATGTGAAATATAACAGTGTATTCTCACCGAATTGCCTTGTTAATAGATACTGTCTAGGTGTTCCTAATAAACTGGCAGCTTAGTGCAGATTAAGTCAGAGTCATCACTTCAGAAAATTCCTTCCAAGGTCAACAAATTAACTCCACAAAAAAAAGAACTGCAAGGCCCCCCTATAGTGTATAAAGATAAACATTTTTGGTTTGACTTATTGAACTCGATAGTCTGTAAAACTGAAAATGTCCATGAGTTTTGCAGTAAATCCTTTGATGTTGTGTTTTCTAGAACATTTCAGATAGGCTTGGCTGATATGGCAAAGATCTAATCAGGATATCTGATCACATAACCAAACTACTAAGATGACAACTACAATGATATATTTCATTTAATGTAAAAACAACAACAAGAGGAAAGATGAAAAATGAAACATGCATCGAACGTTTAATCAGTTAATTGTTACGAACTCGGGGCACGAGGCGGGGGACACCCTGGATGGGGTGCCAAACCGTCACATGATACAACTGCACACACTACGGACAATTTAGAAATGCCAATCAGCCGACAATGCACGTCTTTGGACTGGGGGAGGAAACCGGAGTACCCGGAGAAAACCCCCGAAGCGTTGGGAGAACATGCGAAGCTCATGCACACAGCGTGGAGGTGGGAATCGAACCCCCAACCCCTCAGGTGTGAGGAAAATGTGCTAACCACTAAACCCCATCCCTACCAACCATCTATTAAACAACAAACAAACGAAAAAAAGTAAGTGCATTGTTGTCATACCTGACATGTAACATGGACATACTGTGGTTCACAAGCAGGTGGGTAGCTGCTCATGAGCTTTTTCCCATTCTGGGTGAAGTCTTTGAGTTCTGACAGGCACTGCTGCACCTCTGCAAAGCGAGCAAATATCCTTTCCATGTTGTGTGCGAGTTGTTCGTGGTTGTTCTCTTTTGCCAGACACTGCTGCTGACTGTTCTTCAGCAGAGGAGAATCAGAGAGCAGCTTTTCTGACGCTGTGTATCGAGGGGAAGACGGTCGAGTGGACTCATGGCTGGCTATGGCTAGCGTAGTCATGCGATTGACATGATCCATATCGTAGTTTTCCAGTGTGATGGAGGAGGTGCTGGAAGTGGCTCTGTCTGAGAAGTCGGCTGAGCTTGACTCTGAGGTGCACACTTCCTCAATTAGCCTCTTCCTGATATTTGATGGCAGGTTTACCGATCCCCCTGGAAGAACAAGGTCCTTCACTGCAAAATCTTTAGCATAGGCCTCCGAATGACGCCAAAGCTCATGGAGATCGCTCGGCGACTCAGGCTTCTGGACAACTGGCGAAGTTGTGCCCTCGTCAAACACCAGCTCCTGAGCTACGAGCCTGAGGATGTATTTGTCCGTGTTGGAAGACGGAAGGAAGGTCGGGTCGTTGGACTTCTGTCGGCCAAGCATGACTAGGATCTTCTTACTGCTAAGGAAGCATAAACCTTTAGGTCTTTCATTCTTCTGCAGGTGGATCTGTTGAACGTTGGGCATGGAGGACGCCATGATGGAGTAGACCAATATCACACTGCACGTATTGGATGCCACTGCGACCGTGTTTCCTTGTGGGTCAAAGGCCATGATGTCAGGGACCAGAATACCAGGGATGCTTACTTTCCTGGTAGTCGTGACCTTTCGCTCGTACTTGACCAAAATGAAATGTGACGAGTCTTGACCTGATCCTGTCAAATGATCTCGTTGCCTCAAGTGAATCAAAGGACTAGGGTCTGACATTCGGTGTTTCGCCAGAATTTGTGTAAGGTCAGTGGGGCCAGTGGAAGAAATGAACCCTAAAGGTAGTGAACGCTCCGAGTCAAAGGACCTTCTCCTGGATTCTGAGCAAGCATCTTCTGACATTACAGCAGAAGACTGACGAGAAGACACTGGCTTTGATTCATTCGGCAAGTCAAAGGCAATACCTGAATTAAGCCCACAGATTTTATCTAGCGGCAGTTCTGTTGTAACAGCCACCTGAGCCTCATCGATAGACTCAATGGCACAGATATAGCCTCCAACGTCAAAAACAGGGCAAAATGAACACGCAACCAGACTTTTCTGGATGTCGTTCCATATATAAGAGTGAAGAGCGCTGCCGATGGCAACCACCAGTCTGGTTCCGTCTTTAGTCCAGCATG
Organism: Ictalurus punctatus; assembly: GCF_001660625.3. Classification (NCBI taxonomy): domain Eukaryota; kingdom Metazoa; phylum Chordata; class Actinopteri; order Siluriformes; family Ictaluridae; genus Ictalurus; species Ictalurus punctatus. Next base: position 6,349,824 of record NC_030440.2, read on the forward strand.
CACAGTGGATCAGACCGTTGCCACGGATGTCCGCCTTCACTCGTCGATTATCCACACGCACTGAGAACAGCACAGAGGCATCCTGCTTAGTCAAAATCGCCAGGATGTCTTGTTTGGGGTGCCACACACAGCCATGAGACAGCAGTGGGAAAGGCTCACTCATTTCACACGTCTGGGTGCACAGCAGCTTGTTCTGCTCGAGGGCACTCAGCTGAAGCTGCCACACCGTCACATGCTTCTTGTGCTGTACCGCGAGCAGAGCAGGAGACCCCGAACAACACAGAGGTCCCCAGAAAAGTCCCAAGACATGTTCAAACTGTCCGATTACATTAGTGTCGCCAAATTTAGGCTCGCCGGCAACATAGTAGAACGAGGTGAGGCAAACCTGTCTCCCATCCGTCCAGGCTATCCCATGCACGGGATGAATGGCTTGGAGCAGTGTATTGAGTCCCGTCCTCGGAAGTTTAGCTTTTCCTAATTCCATGCTCGTTAGGTCTGTCAATCGAAAAGATTTTGAGAATTTTGATTAATCAAGATAATCAAGGGTACTGAGATATCAAAAATATATACTGCTTCAAGCCAGAGCTCAGCAAGGTTGTGTATGATGTTCACTCAGAATACTTAAAGACTCTTCCCCCAGTCTTCTGAAACGTGAAATCCCTAATCCTACTCAAGGATGACCTGATTAATCTGACATGACCCTTTAAGATTACTACTTTCAAGCAAGATTAGCCTATTCTAAATGTATCATTTTGTATTTATTATTTTTAAGCAACTGCATTACACTTAAAAAGAAATCGTTAACACGTGAAACTACAAAAAAAAGAAAAAGAAAAGAAAAAGAAAAAGGAAAGAAGTTTATTACACAAACATTGAACTAGTTAGCCAGCATGCCGGCTACTCGTGTTTACTCCGGTGCGTTGCTAAGAAGCATGTGTACAAACAACAGTGCTATTAGAAATTAG
>NC_030440.2:6355788-6380788 GCF_001660625.3 Ictalurus punctatus
CTTTTGGTGGTGGACAGCTGTGATAGAAAGGTGGACACCTTTCTATCATAGCCAGCATTAACCGTGCTACAGTAGCTGTTCTGTGGTATCGGACCAGACGAAATAAGCTTCGCTCCTCACGCACTTCAGTGAACCTTGGGCACCCGTGAGATACTCGGACACTTCCATACTAGGAGTACCCCTCAAGACCTGCTGTTTTGGAGATGCTCTCACCCAATCGTCTAGCCATCACAATTTGGCCCAAGTCAAAGTCACTCAGATTCTTATGCTTGCCCATTTTTCCTGCTTACAACACATCAACTTTGAAAACTGAATGTTCACTTGCTGCCTAATATATCCCATCCCTTGACAGGCTCCACTGTATCGAGATAATCCATGTTATTCACGTCACCTGTCAGTGGTTTTAATATTATGGCTAATTTAATGCCAAGATGCATTGAAACTGTTTTAGGGACTTGTGGTGGCCTAACACTTTACTAAGACACTTTTTCTATTTGTGTTTTTTTTCCCTCAAATTTGTTACCCCTCATTGTATACAATGCATTTGAACAGTATTCCTCATTTTATTACATTACAACTAGGGATGCACCGAAATGAAAATTCTTGGCCGAAGCCGAAACCGAATATAACGAAAAACTTGGCCAAAAGCTGACGGCCGAATAGCGAACACGTTTTTTCCATTTATTTTGCCATTTTTTTCACCACTGCATAAATTAAATAGTCAAAATGTGCTTATTACTATTTTGTCTTGCTTTTCAAAGAAAACAAATCAATTACAAAAACTACAATTTCAAAATATTTATTTAACACTGAACATTTGCCTCTGATAATAATAAAAAATGACAAATATGTTTCGCATAACTATTTATTCTTCACTGTCCCAACAACTTGTCGGTGGTAATCACACACATACACACATTACAGCATTCTTATAATGGGGATTAAGGTAAGGCATACATGACCCATTTCCTTAATTTATTAAGGCCTCACTGGGCCAAGAATGTGAAAATTTCCATCAACACTTTTGCGTCCTTATGGACATTCTTGTCTTTTTCATTTTTTTAATCATCTTGTCTGTGTTAATGCAAACAGCATAAATTTCACAAAAGGTGTGTATTTCTATTGGAATTTTTATATTTCACCCTCATTTGTTTTCATAAATCTATTTTAAACTAGATACACAAAATAGTTACACTCAGGACCTTAAGGACAAAAATGTCCCCATTGAAACAACATTCAAACTGAAATATAAAATCCCTGTGATGTTTACGCATAAAATCATGCATTCTGTGTTTATAGGCTTTTATTTTGTTGACAAGGTTTCAAAACACTGAATTAAAAAAAAAATAAAAATCTGAAATATGTAGTACTTTCTCAAGTTTAGAATCTGGGGAAAATACATGCTTTTTCTTTTTTCTGATTCTGCTGTATTATAGAGCGCTGCAGACCAGCTGAATAAATGATGCAGCTATAATTGTGGTACGTGTGTGTATGGATTTCAGTGTTGTGGTTTGTATGTGTGTAAAAAATATGAATGCATCAAAATGAATGTTGTAATCATTGACATATCAAAGACTAATAATCAAAGGAAAAAAAATTCTTCTACTTAGCATTTAGTATATGGAAAACAATAACTATTTTTCTTTTTTTCATAAATAAAATCATTTGTGGAATTATGTATATAAACCAGCATTTAAAGGGTTACAATTCTGAAAATGAACGAATGCTTGGTAATTATGATCAGAACTGATGCTGGTAAAAAAAATAAAATACTGACGTCAGTGAAAATGGAAAAGAAAATATTAATATATAATATTTTTATGACAGTTTTTGGACTTGGACATTTTTGTCGTCTATAGACCTATATGTAACTTTTTTTAATTGACGCACAAGGGTTAAGTTAAAGTAAAAATTGGAATGAGGATGAAGTGATACCATGGACCATTGGAAAAATTTTATGACCTACATGTCAGTAATGTAGAATATATGGAGTACAAACTCTCCCTGGTAATATCTCATTGAGCGTGTCCTGGACTGGACTGAACTGAAATCTTATCTCATGAACCCCAGTGCCTCCCCTCCCCCTCCCCCTTCCTGAAGCCTGCAGTCATGCAGCATGAATTCCTCTCAGTCCCACAGAGTAACCAGGTGGCAGTACATTTGATATTACCAGCCATGTGCATGCATACTTAAGTTTACTTGCCCACACTGTAATATGTATCAGTACTGTACTGTGCTATGCTGAAGAGATGGCCTTTGTTTCAGTTGACTGAGCTGCAGGAAACATAAGAATAACATTTATATGTCATTAATCACATGTGCTGTTTACTCACACTTTCATTCCCTTTTTTTTTCTCAACAGGAAGAACCTTTCCAAAGAAGGGACAGACATGTGTAGTGCATTATATAGGTAAAGAGAATTTTCCTATTGCTTTTGGAATTTCCATGTTTCTGTGAATCCAGCAGTCCTAGCTCCTAGACACCCAGGTTACACAGACAGGAAACAGGATGTTGATAACACATTTCTGGCTCAGTTTCCTTAACACCCCCAACCCCAGTGTATCTAAATGCATTCGTTTGATAACTCTGTAATACACTGGAGTTAACTGCAGTTATTTTGTTATCACACTGTACCAAGCTTTTCCTCAGTCCCTATTGTTTTTTTGTTTTTTTTCCCAGTAATTAATTTGTACTGAAAGATTCATGAACCATGGGAAGGTTATAAAATAGCAGGCATGCTGTAATTTCTTTCAGCAGCTCAGAATGCTTTAAGAGCAGTTTTTATTGTGTGTATTGTTCCTGAAGTAATGAATATGGGATGATGATACAGCAAGTCCGGGGGGTATCCAAGTATATTTATGAGCAGCTGAGGGCTAAAGTGCTTGTGGAAAGTCACTTAGAATTGAGATACAAGCATACAGCTGAGAAGTTAATGAACTTGCATTAGGGTTCAACAGTGGCTCTCAGACAGCACTGAGATTTGAATTCACAACCTTACAGTCACTAGCACAGAAGCTTACTCACTGAGTAACCACTAGCATCCAATGATCAAATACATTCAGTTTGGACACAGTGATACATTCGGTTTGGACACAGCTGTGACTATTTTCTGCTTTTAGAATAATAATAATGAAGGCCTTAACAGTACGCAAAACACATTATGAATTATACAGTGGCACAAGAAAAGTCTTAAACAAATCAAAACTATTTTAAATTCCGGACAGTAGTCCTGCTAATTAGGGAGCGTCACCCAGGAAGCTTTTCTCAAAGTCCATCCCAGGGCACTATGCACACACAAACAAACACACAAACAAACACACACACACACACACACACACACACACACACACACACATACATACATACATACATATATATATATATACACACACACACACACACATATATATATATATATATATATATATATATATATATATATATATACACACACACACACACATATATATATATATATATATATATATATATATATATATATATATATATATATATATATATATATATATATATTTATTTATTTATTTATTAACACATAGGGGCATTTTAGATTACCTAATCCACCTACCTGTCAGTATTTGGGAGAAAACCAGAGAACCTGGAGGAACCCCAAGCAGACATGGGGAGAACTCTGGAGACAGTGTTTAGTGAAACATTTGAATTTTAAATAAAACCTACTTATTAAAAATACAATATGATTCAGAAATACATTCATACATTTTTGCCCTGTGCTCTGTTCATGTTTCTTGCTTTCTCATAAACCCCCACACAAAAACAAACACGCACACAAACGCACTCATATTATTATTATTATTATTATTATTATTATTATTATTATTATTTCCCCCTAACTTAGTTTTGTCCAGTTCCCACCCACCAGTTAGACCTCCCCAATCATAGATCATCGTAGTCTATCACGTGCTTCCTCCAAGCACATCTTTTTGAACTGGTGCTCATGCTGCGTGCTCATTGGGCGGTGTAACACACCGACTTTATCACAGTCAGAGGAAAGTGCTATCCGTCCCCTTCCGCATACATGAGCTCACAGACGCCCATGGCTATTGTGACTGAGATTGATAGCGGAGAGAGAGCGTGGCATCCCTCCCACCCAGAGTTTTCTCTCTGTTTGCGAATGCTTTTCTGTTGCACCGCTCGGGAGGCGTGCTCGTATTGTTTTTGGTAGAAGCTGTACAGTCACAGGAATTGGAAACAAATGATGGGCAAGGAAATCTGGCAACAAACATTGACTACTTGATGCTATTTGTGTGGTGGACTGGAAAAACCCTTCACATTGACATTTTCTACTCTCTGAAGGCTGGTTGTGAACAGAAATGCATTTCTCTTTTGCACATATCTCAGTCACAAGTAACGGTATACGTTTTTAAAATCTAGTTACTCCCACAAAAGAAAAAGAGAAACGTATTCACATTGTCTACGCCAATTCCACTGAAAGACATCAACACACGGACCGTCTAAGAGGTACTGCCAGTAAACAAACCCATCCATCCATTTCCCATACCGCTTATCCTACACAGGATCGCAGGAGAACCTGTCCCAGGGAACTCGAGGCAGGGGACACCCTGGACGGGGGGCCAGCCCATTGCAGGGCACAATCGCACACACATTCACACACTACAGACAACTTTACACAATCAGCCTACAATGCATGTCTTTCAACTGGGGGAGGAAACCGGAGTACCCCGTGGAAACAGGCAAACTCCACACATGTAATAAATAAATAAAATATAAAAATAATAAATATGACCATAAAAACGATCTCTATCTCTATACTCACATTTAATCAGTCTGCAGCCATTTCTACAGTTAAACAGGCTATACATTGTTTGGGGCAATTGATTTATATTTTTATAAAGTTTATGTTTTGTCTTTTTGTTTCTGAAAATATTTTCAGAATTCTGAAATAATCTGTGATTCGATTTACTACAAACCGATGCTTTGTAGTTGTACAGCATCAGTCTGGAATTGAGAAAGTGGTGCAAATCGTATCAAATTCTGAACTAACGTAGGCCATGGTATACACGTTCTAGTTTCAAAACCTGGTCTTCTTATTGCAGTGATGCCTGGAGTGTTAAACCTGATACAGAATGTATAGATGAAAAAGTGAGTGTAGATCACAGTCGAATTTAAAAAATCTTTGGTTCACTAAATGGCTCTCTGCTGTCATGGAGAGTTGAGTGCATTAATGCGATGCAGATGGAGAGCGTGAGTACAGAATTCTCAGGGAGTGTCCCGATTATGTCCGAGAGTGCACTCTGCTTGCAGATCTGGTGTGTCCGTGAGTCTGATGTGCAGTGAAACAGTGTTGGGGATTCTCAACCATCACTGATCAGAAATATTATTACAGATCATACACAATATATATGTAATATCATTAACAATATCAATTTTATCATATCATATAATCTTTGACTAGACTGATGCTCCAAAATTATCATTTGTATGGTGTGCCTCTTGGGTGATAACATCACAATTCATGAATATGATGTGTAGAAATATCAAAGCTGTGAATTTTACTTTGTAGCACTCTCCTTTTCTCCCCAGACACTCTTGAGCCAAGTAAAACAGGATGTTTTTTTATTATTATTATTATTTTTAATCTTTAGCCACTTCCTAAATTTGTCCTTGGCCTGGACAGCCTCAGTGCACGTCTACATTTCCTTTAACCTGGCCAAGCAGAACAAATCAATTAGCCTACTCTCTTTGTTTTATTTTAGGAGCTCAGGAAATCATCAGTGCTCTTGTGGCATTGTCAGCTCTATTAATAACGCTGCTATCACTAAGAATGGGCGGGCTCTATGCAGGCTTTTTTGAGTGACGTCCCTGTCTCTTGTTATGTTGTATTATACATCATAATTAATTACATCACTCTAGCCAGGTGGATAGACAAAGCTCATGTTTTGGATATACATTCATATTTATTTCTATATCACCATATAAATATCATCATATTGATATCACTACCTTTTATTATGGTTTACAAGATGAGCACCATATTGCATTTTTAACTGTTTAAGGATATACATGTTTTTTTTGTGGTCTTTTTGAAATGTCATTCTGTCTGTTATGTGTGTCATGATTTTCATGGAAATGGTTTCCGGTGAGCAGGGTTGTAGGATTTCCAAGTGCCTACCTGTAAATGATACATGATAACTTCTTATTTGCTCAAAATGATTAACCTTGGAAGACAGCGGCCCTATGCTGCTTTTCGATTGGCGCTGTCCTTGTGCTAATGTGCTAATATGGGCTGCTTAGCATCACCCTCATCCCTGAATGAGATTCTAGTATAGTGACAGATAATCACATTATGCTCACTGATTAGTATGTAATAAATTAATTATCAGCACATGGTAGATTGTATGATATTGATTTTTCCCTGCTTGCATTTTACCATTAAAAAACCCCCAAATTATTTAATCACACAGAAACTGTAAAAAAAAACAAAAAAAAAAACCAACAAACAAAAAAACCCCCGCCCATAACAGTACATTATTGATGTAATCTTTGTACAGATTGGTTGACTAACGTCCACATGGCCGACACTGTCTCTGTTCTTCTACTGCTCAGAGTGTTTGAATGCTTCTGAGCAATGAAGAACCCCCAAAAGTGCACATTTAATTCAAATTATCTTCACCAGTAACATTGCTTGTAAAGTGTTAGATTTAACAAATCATTCTTTTTAGCCAAAAAGAACGTGCCGTTCTTGGCCATTTTCAGCTGAAATATTTCGGTAGCATCCCCAATAAACATAGCTAACTGATGTTAACTATATACTTGTATAATGTTAGCTAAGTTGAACCTACAGTGATAAACTCTATCATTACATTAAAGAACTCAGTCTCCGTTTACCTTGTCAGAAAGTGAGTCCAGTCGAGAGCATGTGACAAGGGGGAAGGGGTCGGGGCATCCAGGGGGTGTCTGTCAATCTTGGAGAGTTTCAATTCAGTCCAGATTAATACGTCGGTTGGCTTATCTCCAGTGTTTTTTATTATTTTTTTTTAATTTTTATTATTTTATTTATTTATTTTTTTGGGGGGGGGGGTATTTTGGCATATTTATGAGTGCAAAATTGTACCAGCGTACTCACTGTTAAACTGTGGATGCTAGTATGAGCAAAATGCATGAAATGATCAGATCTGGTAATCTAATCTAATCTAATCTACTATAATTAGAGTAAACAATACTGGAAAGTGTGGCGGTGATATATCCTGTAGAGACACATTACATTGAATGGTTATATCACGCAAACTTTTAAACCAACAGCACCTTTAAACCTCCAACTTGAAATTTTCAGTGAAGTGTAGGCCAAGTTCATGTTTCCATTCATACTGAATACTGACAGGTAGGTTTTGTACTATCTATGGCAGGCACACACTAAGCACAACAGAAGGGTCTACTTAGAGTAGATAGAACATTTGAATGAAAGGGTAATATTCATATACTAAATATGTAACATACTGTTATACTGGCTGAACACTGGCTGTTATACTTGGACAAACATTTTTCCTTTATTTGTGCGAGTGAGTCATCATTCTCTGCATAGTCCTAGTTTAATTACAATCAATTCTTTGCATTTTATTTTTAAAAGTACCTTCAGCAGCCTTTGCTCTTGCTCTTGACCTGTGTGTGGACATATTTTGTTTGTGTTAGTGTTATGTTTGTTCCCCTCAATGCTTATGTAGTGTTTAATTGCTGAAAGGTGCTTCCATATCATTACAGAGCCCTTTACAGACAGCTTGTACGTGTACTGATCTGGTTACATGGTTTGGGGAGACCGCCTGCTGGCTCTGCTTAACAGATACTGTAAACCAGAGTAAAAATAGCGCCACACAGTGCACATGGACCGCTGGACACACTGACATCTCAACATGTTTCAGCATGAAGATAGAAGACATATTTGCAGTGAAAAAAGACCTCGTCTAGGAGCTTTTAAAGTGCACAGTCGGATTGGGGAAGGAGTATGAGTAGTTCTGGGTCACAAAGTAGTTTTCCATTGATTCTCCTGAGTGAGGAAGATATGAGTAACTAAACTTTTATGTGGTTCTCAAGCCACCTCTCGGGATCTTGCTGTTTCAGCTCAAGAGTACGATACTGTAATAGCGTAATTTCTGTTCATGAGAGATGAACAGATTGTAAACGCCCATTATAAACAGGCAGTAACTTATGTAGCTGTGCAGATATTTTGGCAAAGTGGTCTTCCTAGAGGCACTAGGTCTTTCTATGTATAGAGTGAAAGAGTAGACGCATTACTGTACAAGGTGCTCCACTAAGCGTTGGCAGAATAACGAAGTAAACCAGCGCAGCAAAGAATTTAGTTATATTATAGGAGCTCTTTACTGTGTTATCCAGCTTGGCTATTTTTCAGCAACATTTTCAACCACACTTTAGCGCTATGCAAAGTACCTGCATGCTTCAAAATGTCTGCCATTATCTCCCTCTCCAAGAAGGACAGAAGGATCTCTCTAGAAAAGCCATTAGTCCTAATATCCTGTGTCAAGAAATTCTTGGAGCAGCAGTCAATCATACATGATCCACCACTATATTTTACCATGGGTTTGGAGGCTTTTCCTTGTATGCAGTCTGCTTGCATGCCCCCACTTTTCCACTTGCAGTTTTAATAATGTTTGGTGAGTTTCAGGATGTGATCTTCAGGGTTTTTCAAAGTTTGCCCCGTCATCATACCTTGTGTCACATTTATTTAATAATATATTTTTTGCCTTTCCTCATAAATAGTGCCTCCTAGTTTCACCGTGTGTAATATATATATATAGACAAACACAGTGGTACAGTAAGTCTGCTTAAAGATTTGTAACATCTTAGTCACAGATTCACTGTTCCTGACAGAACATGCAGCTGGGATCGTGCCTGTCTCATCGAACACATGATCTATGAGCACTTATTTATCACAGCGATGTTTGATTTCACTTCTTTTGTACACATTTTACAACCAAGCATGCACCTCCAGTGACCCCTCTGTCATTCTGTCATACAATACAAACTCTTATAGAGCTCTAACAATAATGATGAGTCCCATCTAGTTGCACACTGCTCAGAAAAACCACTTATAGAACATATGGAAAACTATCTAGATGCAATTGTCGATCTATCCTATGTCTATAGGAATGATATGTACATATCCAATGTGGCTGTATATTGTGTACTGTATATCACAAGGTTCAATTGTATTTTTATTCCACAGCTACAAAAATTATAAAGGAATTAGAGAATTACAAAAAAAAGGAATTATGCAAAAAACAAACATCCAAGCTACTTGCCACCATGAATACCAATGTACTGTAGTTACTGATGATGCATACATGAGTTATCACAATATCATAATGGTGCCAGATTGGTGAATAACATCAAATAATAATGAAATAATAATAACATGAAATAATAACTGATCGCCGGTTCGATCCTGAGCTCGGGTTAGTGTTTGTGTAGAGGTTTCCTCCAGGTTCACTGGTTTCCTCCTACCTACCAAAAACAAACAGAATCAAACCAGGGATTCTGGAGACATGAAGCTACAAAGCTACTTGCTGTCCTACTGAGAAATGCCCTGTGTTAGTCATAATGAACAGGATATACTCAGGATATAAAGAACTCTGCTTACTTAAGGCTTATATCCGCACCATGCTTGTGTGCACAGTCGTTCTGTGTACAGGATTGTGTGAGTGCTTTTCATCCATTCTGTTCAGTTTCTTGTATAGATTCTGGTACAAGGTGGCCTACATAAAACCTCAGAATAATCCCCTGAATTAGGCCAGTGTTTCACATTCCACATTCCTTTTGCTAATTTGGATCATGAGAGATGGAAGGCCACTGGAGATTTAGATAAGCAGAGAATGTTTTGTTTCTTGGAGCCAGTCGGGTGTTATTGGATTGGGTGTTATAGTCAGTTTGCTACGTGCATTGAGTACTTGGGGGGTAAGAGCAACTGAGAAAAGCAATATTCTGTGGTGAAATTCTGTGGTGCTCCTTATTTTACCCCTAACAAATGAATGGATGAGGCCATATGAGCAAACCAACTTTTTTCTGAAGCACTTGAGGGAAGAAAAGACACTTAGAGAGTGTCACGTTTCAAGGTTGATGGGGAAGCAATCGCAGATTCTCAAACAGTTTAATAAACAAACAACAAAACAAATACACTAAGACAACTTGGCAAAATACAGTGGCAAAAACTAAACATGGAATCGTGGACAAAAGCACAGAAGACAATTTACGTGAGACCAAGGAATCAGTACTAACAGTGGCTATATATAAGAGTGCTCGTTAACAGAAACGTGATTCAGGTGGTCATGTGACATATTGTAGTACAGTACCGATGGGAACTGAAGTCCAGAGTTACCTCCTTGATATATGACAGAGAGCTTGCTAAGTGAAATCTCCAAAACAGTGTTGATTTAACAGCTCTTTTTACACCAGTCAGCCATAACATTAAACCTCCTGCCTAATATTATGTTGGTCCCCGATCATGCTGCCAAAACAGCCCTGATCCTTTGAGGCATGGGCTCCACAAGACCTTTGAAGGTATTCTGTGGTATCTGGCACCAAAATGTTGGCAGCAGATCCTTAAATTCCTGTAAACTGCGAAGTGGGGCCTCAATGGATTGGAGTTGTTTGTCCAGCACATCCCACAGATGCTCGATCGGATTGAGATCTGGAGAATTTGGAGGCCAATAGTGATGGTTTGTAGATACTTTGACCTAGTCATCTAGCCACCACAATTTGGCCCTTGTCAAAGTCGCTCAGATCGTTACGCTTGCCCGTTTGTCCTGCTTCCAACACATCAACTTCAAGAACTGACTGTTGATCTGCTGCCTAATGTATCCCACCCCTTGACAGGTGCCATTGTAGCAAGATGATCAATGGTATTCACTTCACCTGTCAGTGGTTATAATGCTATGGTTGATCGGTGTATGCTATGCATCTATGTCCTTTCCTCATCTAAACATTACAGAGAAACTTCTAGAAGAATAGCTATATAATAATAATAATAATATTAATAATAATATTAATAATAATAATAATAATAATAATAATAATAATAATAATAATGGGTGTTAAGCATATGATGATGAATTACCATAGTTTCACAAGTATTATTAAAGTAAATATATATCACACTAGGAAATATATTTTTTAATTTACATAATATATAGAATGCTATTCACAGTGTTTTTAGTGATCTATGATATATTTATTGCCAATTATTCTCTGGCATATCTGCAGGAATGCTGCAGAACGGAAAAAAATTTGACTCCTCACGAGACAGAAACAAGCCCTTTAAATTTAAAATCGGCCGACAGGAAGTCATCAAGGGTTGGGAGGAAGGTGTTGCACAGGTAATGTAAAAGATTTTATTTTTCACTCATTGCCCTGCTGATCTAGTAAACGAAGCGATCGTGTCAAACAAGACTGTGTTCAACAATGTGTACTAATCTCTGATCTCATTCTCAGATGAGCCTAGGCCAGCGGGCGAAAATCACCTGCACTCCAGATATGGCATACGGACCCACAGGGCACCCTGGGGTCATCCCTCCTAATGCCACACTCATATTCGATGTGGAGCTGCTAAAGCTGGAGTGAATCCTCCTCTTAAGGAGGAAGAAACTCTAACCCTCTGCCCCATCATGGAAATGCTTCCCGTGAATTTAGGGTCTCAAACTACACACTCGGAATATCCTCGTCTTCGTTGCCATCTCGTGCTGCATATTTCACCTAGCTCAGTTTAAACATGTGATACACTACAGACCTAGTTTGCTCATATGCAATGTCCTATTCGATTTCCTTTGAGCATTACGTAGAATTATTAAATCAGCATAACCATAGCATACATAGCATACAAACCACTGCCTTACTATATTTGAAGTGGAAGCATGGTGTAATAGAATTGACAGCTCTGCTTTTCTCTATATTAAGGGGCATTAACAACCACTGTCTGCATTGCCACTTTTGATATAACTATGTCCAGCTAAATGCATATGAAACAATAATCATGTTGCTATACTTAGTAATATTTGATATGTATCCCTTTGCTGCAAGTATCACAGGAGTTCACAAAACCTTGCATATGTCTGGAACAAACTGAACACTGGAGTGCTTTGGCTTCTTTGAATATTTTATCAATCAACTCTTAATAAATACAATAATATTTGGAACTCTTTGAAGCAAGTCTTTGTTTTGCTAACTGATATCTTAAGAGTGTAAGTTTTAAGACGTACACAAGGCCAACAGTGTTACATTTTGGGTAGTGAGCACAAATGTTTCACTATACAGAATATATCCAAAATCTTGAGTACTTGAAAACAGTACCGTACCTAGATGTACAGTAATTGTAATGGTGGAGTGGTGGGCTGTCTGTGTGGTCTCTGTCCATGTTCTATAAATGTGTTTCCACTGGCATAAAGTTGGTTTGACGTTGGACGTTTGATATTCGCGGATATGCGGAAATTAAGGGACCGTCTCTAAAGTTACATACGACATTGTTATAAACTATTCTAACTTCAATAGCATTTGTAGGGAATGACTTATAGTCATATAACCAACTGTAAAGTGTTCATCTAGGTGTCAGCTATAACGCACACCTTTTAGATTTCTGATATTTAACAAAATAAACTATTAAATCATATATAAATATTGCCATGTATTTTATTACTGCATGGGCTCATAGACAAAATATACCCTAATTTAAAGCTCAATAGCATTTGAAGGGAATGATGTACAGTCACACAACCAACTGTAAAGTGTTCATCTAGGTGTCAGCTATAATGCACACCTTTTATATTTTTGATATTTATTAAAGTAAACTATTAAATCAAATGTAAATATTGCCATGAATTTCACTACAGAATGGGCTCATACACAAATTATACCATAATTTAAAGCTCAATAGCATTTGAAGGGAATGATGTACAGTCACACAACCAACTGTAAAGTGTTCGACTAGGTGTCAGGTATGACACAACTTTTACATTTTTGATATTTAACCCTACAATGCATGAACCCAAAAAATCTTCACGAATGCATAAAGGGGGTCAAAATGACCCGCACTGGATTGAATGGTTTTCTTATTAATGAAATAATTAAAAGAACTGATGATACACGAATGTTTTAATATTTCAAACATTATTATTTGTATTTGTAATCCTCATCCCTCCTTTCTTCTGTACCATTCTGCTTATTGTGCCCTGAACATGTGTCATCACTATTAGCATTATCACCTTCATCTTCATTTCAACAATTGTCAGGAGTTCCAGAGGTTAAAATGATTTTTAATACTGTTATCTTTATGTACATACATAAATACATACACATACATACATATACATATATATATATATATATATATATATATATATATATATATATATATATATATATATATATACACACACACACACACACACACACATACATATATATACATATACATATATATATACATACATACATATACATATATATATATATATATATATACACACACACATATACATACATACATACACACACACACACACACACACACACACACACACACACACACACACACACACACACACACTGCCACTACCAAAACACCAAGCATTATTCCTGTGGAAATATTCTAAGTTTTGAGGCCCAGTTTAGAAAATGCACTTAGGTATTGAGCCAAACTTTTTACTTTTTAAATTCAAAGATAGGGAAAATGTTGAGAAAGATGAGGAAATTGATGAGGTAAGTGAAGGGCACAATAAACTCAATGAAACAAAGGACTGAAGAGATGAAGACTATCCCTGTGACAGCGAAGATGACGGGAACAGCAATAGTGATAAAGACGAAGATGATAATGCTAATAATGATGACGCATGTTCAGGGCACAATAAGCAGAATGGTACAAAAGGAAGGAGGGACTAGGATTATTCTTGTGACGGGGAAGTTGAGGCTGGAGACAGGAACACTGCGGATGAAAATGAGGATGAAGATGAAAGTTCAGGGCACAATAAGCAGAATGATACAGAGGAAAGGAAAGACCAGGGTTATTCTTGTGACAGGGAAGTTGAGGGCTCAAAAGGTTGACTGGAAGTGCTGCCTATGTAAATAATTTTGAATTCCTTTGGCTCCCATCCACAAGCTAAACATGTGCATAACTAAATTAAAAGAAAACAAATAAAAATGTTTGAAATATTAAAACATCCGTGTATCATCAGTTCTGTTAATTATTTTGTTAATATGACATCTATTTTTTGAAGAAAACCACTCAATCCAGTACGGGTCATTTTGACCCCCTTTATGCATTCGTGAAGGTTTTTTGGGTTCATGCATTGTTGGGTTAAATATCAAAATCTAAAAGTTGTGTGTCATACCTGACACCTAGATGAACACTTTACAGTTGGTTGTGTGACTGTACATCATTCCCTTCAAATGCTATTGAGCTTTAAATTATGGTATATTTTGTCTATGAGCCCATGCAGTAATAAAATACATGGCAACTTTTATATATGATTTGATAGTTTATTTTGTTAAATATCAAAAATCTAAGAGGTGTGCATTCTATTCCTCCTACCTCTAAAAAACATGCCAGGACAGTAAACATTAGCGCTCCAAACCATCAAAATGAATCATAAATCACAGCAAAATGACCAAGCAATATACTTTAAAAGGCAGTGTTCACAATAAAATTATGGTTAGGTGTGCGTGTGTGTGTGTGTGTAAGGGTGTACAGTGATGAAGATCACAGTCAACCACTATCAAGTTTGCGTATTAATGTTTATTTTAGTTCTTACAGTTAAAAGCCTAATTGACTGGTCACTTGGACTAATATATACCACACACCATTCTGTGTAAACTCTAGACACTATCACAGGAAAATCACAGGAAATCAGCAGTTTCTGAAATACTCAAACCAGCCCTTCTGGCGCCAACATCCACGCCCTGATTAAAGTCACAGAGATCACCCCCCCCGCTATTCTCATGTTTGATGCGAGCATTATTACCTGAAGCTTTTGAACTGTATCTGCATGATTTTATGCATTGTGCTGCTGCCACATGACGATTAGAAACAGGTGTACAGGTGTTCCTAATAAAGTGGACATAAGTGTGTATACAGCCCCCTAGTGGCGCTTTGTGACACTACGGAACTAATAATACCGGAACGTTTATTTTTCAGCATCAAAATCTCGGGAGTCATTTTATGTGAAATGCACCGCCCCCTAATAAACTATTTAAAAAGTACTGGTATAAGTGAGAGAATTTAGTAATCTATAGAACGAATAACTAGTATATAGCTATTTATCTCTTTATTTTCTTTTATTTATGCAGTATTGTTTTGGTATTATTAATATTAGTGTTTTTTTCCTATTTAACTTTAGTATTATTATTATTACTATTATTTTTATTTATTTATTTATTTTACTATTATTATTTTTTCCTGCCAATCTAATGCCCAAACTCCAGCCCAATAGGTGGCGGTAATGCACCTTTAGTGATTTGCTAACCGCCATTAAAAACAAAACGAAGAAGAAGAAGAAGCGTCATTTTATGTTACACTTCCGGGTAAGTATCACTGGTAAAAGTTTCTGATTGGACTTTAAGTGATATCCCGTTAGGGCGTTGTTGTGGGACGTTTCTGATTGGTTTGGTACGAGTTGTTGTTAAATGTGATTGGCTGGGCAGCTTGGTTACTGTCTGTCTGTTTGGAAGCTAACAGACGCGCACAAGGTCAGATCACATCATTATTATATCTGCTTTATTAACACCTTCAGCAGTCTGAATTCTGTTAAACACTCAGCGGTATATAATGGATAAAACATTCTCATGAATACTTCCGTGTTGATGCCTGAGCAGTTTAGCGCCTACCTGGGTCCCCTGACTCAACTGTTCGTGTGTATGTATTTATGACCGCCTTATCAGGTAAACCTGTCGTGTACACAGATCAGCCACAACATTAAAACCACCTGAGTAATATTGTGTAGGTTCGCCTTGTGCTGCCAAAACAACACTGATCCATCAAGTCATGGACTCCACAAGACAGGTGTGCTGTGGGATCTGGTACCAAGACGTTAGCAGCAGGTACTTTAAATCCTGTAAGTTGCGATGTGGAGCCTCCATGGATTAGATTTATTAGTCCAGTACATCCTACAGATGCTTAGATCAGATTGAGATCTGGGGAATTTGGTAGCCGTCTTGAAATCAACATCTTGAACTCTTTGTCATGTTCCTCAAACCGTTCAGGAATAATTTGTCCATTGTGACAGGCCACTGCCGTTATGGAATACTGTTGTCATGGAGTGTACAGTACAATGTTTATGTAGGTGGTACGTGTTAAAGTAACGTTCACATGAATGCCAGCAGAACGTTGCCCAGAGCATCACACTTCCTCCGCCGGCTTGCCTTCTTCACCTAGTGCATTCTAGTGCTATCTGTTCCTCAGGTAAGTGATGCAGACGCACCTGGTCATCCACATGATGTAAAAGAAAACGTGATTCATCAGACCAGGTCACCTTCTTCCATTGATCCCTGGTTCAGCTCTGATGCTCACGTGCTCATTGTAGGTGCTTTCCATAGTGGATAGGGGTCAGCATGGGCTCTGACCGGTCTGAAGCTCCGCAGCCCAAGCTGTGATGGACTGTGTGTTCTGACAACTTTCTATCACATCCAGCATGAACTTTTACAGCAGTTTGTGCTACACTAGCTCTTCTGTGGGATCGGACCTTCACTCTCCACGTGCGTCAGTGAACCATGACCCTGTCACCAGTTCACCGGTTGTCCTTCCTTGGACCTCTTTTGGTAGGTACTAACCACTGCATACCGGGAACACCCCGCAAGATCTGCTGTTTTTCGATGCTCTGACCCAGTCGTCTAGCCATCACAATTTAGCCCTTGTCAAAGTCACTCAGATCCTTACGCTTGCCCATTTTTCTTGCTTTCAACACATCAACTTTGAGAGCTGACTGTTCACTTCCTGTCTAATATATCCCACTCCTTGACAGGTGCCGCCCTAACGAGATAATCAATGTTATTCACGTCACCTGTCAGTGGTTTTAATGTTATGGTTGATTGGTGTAGTTACACTCTGTAACTTAGCCAACTATTATTTATGACCTTTTCACTCACAGAATGCATTTTTAGTAAAATTGTCATTAGTTTTAAGTTGACATTATCTATACGCCAGTGCATTACTGAGTAAATCTGGGCTGTGATTTCCAATACTGTACCAAAAAAAACAACAACCCAGAACCCCTTGATCTATTTCATGGACTCCTGTAGGTCTCTGGAGCCCATTTTGAGACCCATGGTACGCCCCATGCTATAGTACTACAGCTGACCATATGACATTGCTGTGGGTTTTGTATTGATATGAGGGTGACAGGTCATGCTGGAGTTCATGCTACAGCCAACAGGAGTCCTGTGGCCTAGTCATGTCTCTTTTCAGTGAGACAGCCTGTTTGACTGAGCGACTGAGCGTGCCTGGGGTGGCACTGGCTCCCAGTGAAATTTGATTTCCACTGACGCTGATAGATTTACTAGATCGTCAAGTCATAGAACCATTGCTGTGTGTTTTGTTGTTTATATGACTGTTACATGGATTCGGTTCTGGAAAAACTAAAATTCTTTCCCTTTTGTGAACTCGCATTTGCCTGCAGTTTGAACTTTGTATGCTGTATTTTGCTGCGCACATCTGGCTGGACACTCTATTAATGAATCAGACAGATGTGCTACAGTCAGTAATTGCATGCATGCGACGTGCACCTGTGCTGCAGGTGGCAAAGATTTATTTATAAGTATAAGGACAGCTTGCAGTGATGAGCACTATGGGTCTTGTAGTTTGCTGATCCCGAAAAAGAAATGTAGATCCACTACAAAACATTTCAACCCTGTCCATGCTCAGTGCTCAGCGTTTCACAAGACATGATACGATATCGGCATCTTAGCTAGCTCACTTCACCTGATGGTGAGTTTATTAGGATAAACCTCTTTATGGTTTATCATGTCCAACTTTCATTCTCAGCACAAAGAAGGAAGTCTCGGTGCTAAACTGTCGGTCTTAATATTGACATTTAATGCACATTTTAACACTTTGGCTTTCATCCTCAGGTATGTCATGAGTGACTAATCCGGCGTACACGGGTACAGCATGTTGACCGCAGGAAAAGCCTGCGCCTCTCTGGCGGCTAAGCGGTTGCTGGCTGTGTCTGGTTCTGCGCCCGCAGTGCTGGACCTGCCGTGCCGCTCCAGACTCTTTCACACATCCAGATCACGCCAAGGTGATGTGGAGCTTCATGAGGCTTGGGCCACTCTGGCTAAGAAACAGCTTAAAGGGAAAAACCCCAAAGATTTGATCTGGCACACTCCAGAGGGCATCTCCATCAAACCTGTGTACACTCAAGCTGACACGGCGGCGGTTAGCGATGAGCTGCCTGGGGTATTCCCCTACTCCAGAGGGCCCTACCCTACCATGTACACATACAGACCCTGGACCATTAGACAGTACGCTGGCTTCAGCACGGTGGAGGAGAGCAACAAGTTTTACAGGGACAATATCAAAGGTAAATTTTCCTTCCCCAGCAAACCTCTGTGCACTTCCATGTGGTCAGATTTGCTCAACTAGTTAAACGCTCGTCTCACAAACCAGATTTCCAGCTCTCACTCAAGAGTCTGGGACTTTTTCGTCCGTAAATATAGCCACAAATCGCCTCCTTGAAATGGGAAGAAGTCATTTCTCTGACTTAGCAAGCAAACAGCCGCAGACTTTTCTTGTAGCAAACACTCCTTTACCCACGAATGGTTCAGTCAAACCTCTGGAATCATTTTTAAAGATGTGATGAACTGAAAAGTCCACTGTGTAATCAATAGTTGTCTGAAAGCAGTGCACAGAAGTGTGCACGGCCAAACAGACCACATGGGGGAGCTTGTGTCCAGCTAAATATACACTAAGTAGCTAAAAGGAAGCTTCTTAATAGTGCACATACAACATTTATCAAATATAACTACAGCAATCAACATTTAAAGTCTAGTTTTTATCCTCACAGGGAACCGTTAGAGTTAGTCCATGTGTCTTCACATTCAATTCAATTCAATTTTATTTGTAGAACACTTTTAGCAATGGACGTTGTCACAAAGCAGCTTTACAGAAATATGTAAACTCCGGATATACAATTTAAAAATTTACAAATGTATCCCTAACGAGCAAGCTAGGTGACGGTGGCAAGGAAAATCGTCTCCCTGAGACGATATGAGGAAGAAACCTTGAGAGGAACCAGACATCCTATTCATCTGAGTGAGACCGGATTGTGCGATTATAAACGATTTCCCTTCTATAACTGTGGGCTATGTAGTCAAAAAGGAAATTCATTCTAGTTTTAACTTGGAGTCTATTATGTTGGTCTGTAACTGTTCACTGACGGAGACTTGAGTGCACAGCTGTTCGTCACAGCTGCAGTCCTAAAGCTATCACAGAGTCTTACAAAAGGGTTGTATATGACCTTCTGATGAGTTTACATGACTATTAAGCTAGTCTTTAATCTGGCGATTGAATCTTTTTAAAAAAAATATTTGACGCTGCCAAAATTACATGGTCATAGGAGCAGAAATGATTTGTAATTATGTATAATTATGTTGATAATTAAGTGATAAGTACTCGGGTTTAAATGACATTTATCATTGACATGGCATCGAGAGGTATTCTGTTTAAGGTGAAGATACATACAGACTTACATTACAAGATACATTTAAGCCTTTGTTTTGGTGCTTTTGTGAATTATTAGGCTGTGTTAATTTAAAAAAAAACAACAACAACCGTGGTATCACTCATTGAACCGTCATGATTTAAACCGTGATTAATTATAAGATTTACTGGTCTGTCTACACTCAGCATTTTTGTTTGCATCTTTCTGGCAGCGGGCCAGCAAGGCCTGTCAGTGGCCTTCGACCTCCCCACACACAGAGGCTACGATTCGGACAATCCCAGAGTGCACGGCGACGTGGGCATGGCCGGAGTGGCCATCGACACGGTGGAGGACATGAAGATGCTGTTTGACGGAATTCCTCTAGAGAAGATGTCCGTGTCCATGACCATGAACGGCGCGGTGATTCCCATCCTGGCCATGTTCATTGTGACGGGGGAGGAACAGGGCGTAGACAAGGCCAAACTCACCGGCACCATCCAGAACGACATCCTCAAAGAGTTCATGGTCCGGAATACGTACATTTTTCCTCCAGAGCCCTCCATGCATGCCATCGCTGACATATTTGCCTACACTTCAAAGGTATGGCGAGAAACCTTTTAGTACATTCGTGAAGATTACGATCACTAGTGTAATTATTAGAGAGAAACTCTTTTTTGCGTCCAGAAAAGGCTGCAGTTCATTCAGTAAAATATTATCGATCATTACTGATCAGATTTTTAATCAGTAATTTAAAGAGTTAATAGAAAGAACTAAAATATGGTTCATTTTCTTCAAAACAATTTGTGTATTAGGGCATGTTCATTCCAAAAGCTCGATGTGACTCAGCAATGAGAATGAAGCTCAAAAATGAATATTTTTAAATAATAAAAAAAATTAGAAAAGTGTATATAATGAAACAAATTAATGTAAATATAAACATTTATTTATACAAATATTCTATATGTCTATATAAATCAAATTTATGTATAAAAATATAAAGGATAATTTAGAAACATAATTACTATTTATTGTTATAAATAAAAGCACAAACCACTTATTGTTATAAATAAGTGGTTAGTACGTTCGTCTCACACCTCCTGGGTTGGGGATTCGATTCCCACCGTGGCCCTGTGTGTGCGGAGTTTGCATGTTCTTCCCGTGCTGTGGGGGTTTCCTCCGGGTACTCCGGTTTCCTCCCCAGTCCAAAAACATGCATGGTAGGCTGATTGGCGTGTCCGTAGTGTATGAATGTGTATGTGAGTGTGTATGTGAGTGTGCCCTGCTTGACACCCTGTCCAGGGTGTACCCCGCCTTGTGCCCGATGCTTGCTGGGACAGGCTCCAGGTTCCCCGTGACCCTGAAAAGGATATGCGGTATAGAAGATGGATGGAGGATGGATGTTATAAATAAATAACAATAATATATTCATATTACCCAATTAGATAATACTGACTTTTCTGACTCTTCCTGATTTTTTTCCCAGATGACTGTGTGTCTTTGTTCCACAGAACATGCCCAAGTTTAACTCCATCTCAATCAGTGGCTACCATTTACAAGAGGCCGGGGCTGACGCCGTCCTGGAACTGGCCTACACCATTGCTAATGGACTGGAGTACTGCAGAACCGGCCTAAAGGCAGGCCTCACCATTGATGAATTTGCACCCAGGTCAGCTCTCACTTTTGGCTCAGTGTATATAGAGTATTGCATTAGAAATTCAGTTCAATTAGACTTGAAGTGTGCCTTTACAGACATTAAAAATAGCTTTGTTGGATATTTAAGCAAACTTATCTTGGATATTCAGCGTGTGTGTATTATATTTTTGTTATATTCATTTATATGAACACACTACAACAACTGAGGAGCCCCAATTTAGATTTAGTGATTTTATAATATTTTACATTGTGTGTATTATACTGTGGGGTTTGTTACCCCCTGAGCAGCACTGCAACTTCAGATAAACTCTGTTGAAATGGCAATAACATATCCTTTCAGACTTGGAAGCAGCTTTAAATAGACATTTACACTATTAACAGTTCTGTAGGGCAGTGGTTTTTAAAGTGGGGGCTGCGGCCCCCTTGGGGGCCACCAGGGGGCGCCCGGGGAGCCTCAACAATTTGGTGTGAAATATAAATAAATACATGATTTTTTCTTTCTCACTCTCAGACAACCACACACGCAATCAATTCCTAATGTAATGTAAAGATGTAATTACTAATAAAAAAAAAGGAGGATATATTCAGAAGTCTGTATTTTAATGTGTTTTAAAGACATCTTGCAAAAAGGGGGGCCTCGGTCAAATGTTAATGCCATCTGGGGGGCCTTGCCCTGGGAAAGTTTGGGAAACCGTGCTGTAGGGCATCACAGACACCACTGGATGGCATATGTGTGTATATATAATATATAATATTCCATGTAACTCAGTTACATTTGTTCAGTTTTGATTCCATTCATGATCAAACGGGTTTAAAACATGCTTAGACCCCAGTTTATCTAATTATTTTTAGCAAGTGTTTTGACCCCATTAGTTATGTCTCCTAGGTTGTCTTTCTTCTGGGGTATTGGTATGAACTTTTATATGGAGATAGCCAAGATGAGAGCTGCACGGCGTCTCTGGGCTACACTGCTTAAAGAAAAGTTCCAGCCCCAGAACTCCAAATCTCTACTTTTAAGGACTCACTGTCAGACATCAGGATGGTCTTTGACTGAGCAGGTCTGTAACCAGAGGGGCTGGTAAATCCCTTTGAAAATTTCAGTTCCATAAATCATTAGAAGTAAAAGTATTTGAAAGCATTAGAATATTTATGGCGCTGTAAATTTATTCTGCCACAGCGTAGGTGACATCATACTTTTATCATAAACGTTCAGATTTCAGATTAGCTTTATGCATCTAATCACAGTAAGGTTCTCCTGTTGCTGTTGCTCAACTAGATTTGACAGTTCTCATGTTACCTGAAATCCAGAGCATAATCTACCTTCAACTTGTCTTCATGCAGGAAGTCCCTTTCAAGAAATCTCAAATGACCTCCTGTTCACTATATATGCTCACTACATAGGGTGTAACATAAATAGTATTCTGCATGAACTCGATACAGTATGACTCCAGCTTAGGTCAAAATTTACCGCACTGACCATCACACTGACTCTTCTAAGGTAACAGGAGTAACACCTTAGATAGAGCCTTATCGTTTTTGTCTTTATAGCCCAGTTTCTAATTGAGTAAAGCAGCACGAATGCCCAGAGGTCAGACACACTCTGCTGTGCTCAAGTCTTCACGTCTGTGTTAAAGGCTAGTTCCTCTGTTTGATGTGATTTTCCACAGGACCCCTACAACAACGTGATCCGTACAGTGATCGAGGCCATGGCTGCAGTGTTTGGAGGTACACAGTCTCTGCACACCAACTCTTTTGATGAGGCACTGGGTTTGCCCACGGTGAAGAGCGCCCGTATCGCCCGCAACACCCAGATCATCATCCAGGAGGAGTCTGGAATCCCGAAAGTGGCCGACCCCTGGGGAGGCTCTTACATGATGGAGACGCTTACAGATGATGTGTACAATGCAGCCCTCAAGGTCAGAAAGAAAGGAAGTGTCTTAGAAGCCCTTTTAACCCTGTTACAAAGCATAATTATGTGCTTTAAAACTCCAAAATGATTGGCATCCTTCATGTAAATGGATGACGTATGTCATGGGGAATATCTTGAGCATCGGGATGTTTTTTTTTTTTTTTTTTCAAAACATATATTGACATTTTAGTAGGGTTTTATTTCAAAATTATCGACTCCCCCATTATTAATAACTGGTGCAGGTTCCCCTAGGGAGGATAACAGTGAGAGTCTTTTCCTGTAATGTCTTAAGAAATTGGAGCGCACATCAAGCTGCATTTCAGCCTCCATTATATTTGGTTTGCGCATGTGGACACAGGTTTTCAACAGGGTACAATCCTGGAAGCCAAGATGGCCTGTAGGAGCATTCATTTTGGCACCGTACAACCAATTTTGTCATTACTCACCCTCTTGTCGTTCCAAACCCATAAGGCTCTGCTCCAAACCGAACTCCCAAACCGGGTTCCAGTGTAGCACAGAGGGAGAGGGTCGCTGTACACAAACTGAGTCACATTGAAACAAAGATGTGTGTAGATTCTGACATAGAGGAGGACTTGATTTATTTATTTATTTTTTGTCCACTCTCACATGCACGCGTCGTGGCTCTCTCATGAACATGGGCGTTGGAGATCTATGCGGAAGTGAAGATATTTTGTGAATAAAGACTTAATGTGAGTTTTTTTTTGCACACACAAAACATTCGTATCGCTTCATAAAATTGGGATTAAACCATTGGAGTCGCGTGGATTACTGTTACAGTGCCTTTACGAGCTTTTTGGAGCTTGAACATTTTTTGCCTACTTGGACTTTAAATGAAGAGACAGAAATCTCTCAAGTTTCATTAAAAATGTCTTCATTTGCGCTCCGAAGACGAACGAAAGTCTTAACGGGTTTTGAACGACATGAGGGTGAGTAATCGATGAAAGAAGCTTGCGTAAGGTTTCTTTTTATTAGAGAAAAGGTAACGGTTATCTCCAATTGGTTGAGTGGAAACTTCCAAACATTGTGTCTAATGGTTAACTTCTACAATCATTTTTGCCCATGAACTTGAAGGGTGTCAATCATACTGGAGTTTTGTTTTGGATTACTGAAGACAGAGCAGGTGGAAGCTTTAATGTTCTTCCCTTCTTCCCTGCTTAATGGCATTACTTACTCCATGAAATACAATGAGGCCCACTCAGTAAATAACTATTGCTGTTTAAAGAAAATGGATGGCAGTTTTACACAGTAAAACAGTACGGTACGGCCTGTACAACCTTGTAACGCTTTTTGTGAGGACTTGATCTTTTTCCTCTGTGCTCAGTTCATCAATGAGATTGAGGAGATGGGAGGAATGGCTCGAGCAGTGGCTGAGGGAATCCCGAAGCTGCGAATTGAGGAGTGTGCTGCACGCAGACAAGCTCGTATCGATTCAGGTAAAAACGCACACTAGTTAAAAGCTCTGAATGAAAGAGCAGAAACCGAATGGCTTTTCTCTTAAGTAGCGGGATGGAGGATAAATTTTCAGCTCCAGCCTACAGGGAGGTTTAGATGCTGCATATTACAAAGCACCGGATTTAAGTTTCTTGCTGCTGTTGATTCAGGTTTTAAAGCTTATTTTGATGTAATGTGCATGGGCTGTGTTTCTATAACCTCTGTTTATTGCCAGATCGGTATTTGCTAGATGTTATCCTTAAGTAAATGTAAGCATGCATTTTACAAAGCTTCTGTA